>NC_080672.1:192183965-192198965 GCF_030247195.1 Topomyia yanbarensis
CTGGCATCCCATGTGGGACATTTTTCTTAGGCCCCACTTCTGACATACCATGCGAAGCTGACTTTTGTGCTCACCTTTTTCATTCCTTGCTTGCGACCAACCTGTGAGGCTGACTTTTATGCTCACCCTTAACATGCAGTGTGAGACTGACTTGGATGCTCACCCTTTCACTCCTCTGCCACGCCATGAGGCATCGATAGCTTAGTTCCAACATACTACGCTACGACCCTCCCGTCTTGGCATGAGGCAGTCCACTTATACGCCTATACACTCACTCTTCTGTCTTGCTTCGGGGTGGCTGGGTTTACCCCTTACGCGGTTGCCATTCGCTGCGCCAACCTACCTCGGCATGAACAGACCATTCACTCTCTTATTTTGCGCTTGGCCTTTTTCGCTCCAACTAACCAATCACTAGTTAGCCGTGCCCGCCGTCTGTTGCTCGGTTCGCCAGATTACCTGTAGCCTACTGGCAATCTGGATGGTAGCAGCCGAGACTGCGTTCCACTTCTCCACCGTTTGACACATCCGCTGGATAAGGGTATCCGGGGTTGTGTCCCAGCCACAGACGTCAAGCATTGCTCTTCTTTCGACGTCGAACCGATGACATACGAACAGTATGTGTTCGGCAGTTTCGTCTACACCTGGGCAGTCCGGGCAGACTGGGACCTCCGCGTGTCCGAACCTGTGGAGGTACTGACGGAAACAGCCATGGCCTGACAGGAATTGTGTCAGGTGGAAGTGAACTTCCCCATGGGGTCTTCCCACCCAGCTCGATATGCTAGGTATCAGCCGGTGGGTCCACCTACCTTTCGAGGAGTTGTCCCACTCACGCTGCCATCTGGCGACCGAGGTCACCCTGGTGCGCTCGCGGGCTCCCCTATTTCCACGTAGCTCAAAGCACTCCTCATCTTCCCGAATGACCAGCCCGACTGGCATCATGCTCGCTATCACGCAGGATGCATCGTGTGATACCGTGCGGTAGGCAGATATCACTCTGAGGCACATCACGCGGTAGGTGCTCTCCAGTTTCTGTAGGTAACTGGTTACCCTCAGTGCTCTTGACCATGACGGGCCGCCGTACCTGAGGATAGATACGGCAACGCCTGCCAGTAACCTACGTCTACTGGCGCACACCTTTGAGCTGTTGGACATCATTCTCGATAGTGCCGCAACAGCAGTCGACGCTCTCTTGCACGTATAGTCGACATGGCTGCCGAAGGTCAGCTTGTCGTCTATAATGACTCCGAGAGACTTCAGATTTCGCTGTGAAGTGATCGCGACTTCTCCCACATGGATAACTGCATGTTGTGCCGACTTGCGGTTGTTGACGATAACTACCTCCGTCTTATGATGAGCGAGCTCCAGGCCTCTCGCGCTCATCCATTCCTCCACCGTGCTAATCGCGTGTTCTGCGGTTAGTTCTACCTCAGGAATTGACTCCCCGTAGACCTCCAAGGTTACGTCGTCGGCAAAGCCGACGATCTTGACCCCAGGAGGGAACTTCAGTCTCAGAACCCCGTCATACATGAGGTTCCATAGCACCGGGCCTAGGATCGAGCCCTGCGGGACTCCGGCGGTAATCGGAACCCTTTTCTGACCGGCATCGGTCTCGTATAGCAGTACGCGGTTTTGGAAGTAACTTTCCAGGATCCGGTACAGACCCACCGGTAGGCTAAGCCGGTGTAACGAGAGCGCGATGGCATCCCAGCTTGCGCTGTTGAATGCGTTGTTCACGTCAAGTGTTACTAACGCACAGTATCGAATACCTCGCCTTTTTCGTTGGATCGCTATCTCGGCAGTATTTATCACTGAGTTGAGAGCGTCCACTGTGGACTTACCCTTCCGAAAGCCAAACTGGTTGCTTGACAGACCGTCCGTACCTTCCGCGTACGGGGTGAGCCTGTTGAGGATGATCCTCTCAAGCAGTTTGCCAGTCGTGTCTATCAGACAGATTGGTCTGTACGCCGATGGGTCGCCTGGCGGCTTCCCGGGCTTCGGCAACAGCACCAGTTTCTGCCTTTTCCATCTATCGGGGAAACGGCACTCGTCAAGGCATCTCTGCATAGCTAGCCTGAACATGTTCGGGTTCGCTATGATCGCTGCCTTGAGAGCGTTGTTCGGGACTCCATCCGGCCCTGGAGCTTTGTTCATTGCTAGGGATTTAGCCACTGCGAGTAGTTCTTCGTTCGTCACTGGAGCCACCATTTCGACCGTGCCCGCACTGTCTCGTAGTGCAGGTGGCCAGGGGCTTGTGGCTCGAGACGGGAAGAGTACTTCGATAATCGTTGCCAACCGGTCCGGAGACCGTTCTGGGGGTGAGGAGCCCCCTTTGGTCTTGGCCATCACAATCCGGTAGGCGTCACCCCACGGATTCGCGTTGGCACTCTCACACAGGTTGTCGAAACACGCTCTCTTGCTGCTTTTAATAGCCTTGTTAAGGGCTAATTTCGCAGCTCGAAACACTTCACGGCGGTTCTCTCTTGCATCCTCGGTGCGAGCTCTTTGCATCCTACGTCTAGCTCTGAGACAGGCTGACCGTAGAGCTGCAATCTCGGCACTCCACCAGTATACCGGGCATCTACCGTTTCTTGGCAGTGTTTTTCTCGGCATAGTGGCGTCGCACGCGCGTGATAGAACAGCTACCAGCGCATCCCCGCTTAGACTGTCGGTGTTGGCCTCCAGTCCCAGGGCCGCGGTGAAAGCTTCGCTGTCGAAGTGATTGGACTTCCACCCGCGTACCTGACAGGGATCTCCCGCCCTCGGATGCTGCACACCATAGTTGATCTTAAAGCGGATTGCTAAATGATCGCTATGGGTGTAGCCTTCGTCTACCCTCCATTCCATGCCTGGAGCCAGACTCGGGCTGGCAAAGGTCAAATCAATCCACGCCTCCACTCCGTTTCTACGGAATGTACTAGCGGAGCCATCATTAGCTAGCACAGTATCGAGTTTCGCAAACGCTTCCATTAGCGCTTGACCCCTGCTATTTGTACAGCGGCTGCCCCACTCCACTGCCCAAGCGTTGAAGTCTCCCGCTATTACTACCGGTTTCCGGCCCACGAGGTCCGACGAGAGCCTGTCGATCATCTGGTAGAACTGTTCTATTGGCCACCTTGGTGGGGCGTAGCAGCTGCAATAGAACACACCATTGATCTTGGCAATCGCCACACCCTCGGCGGAGGGGTGTATTACCTCTTGAACCGGGAACCTTCCCGTTGTACAGATTGCCACCATTCCAGACCCGTCCGACACCCAATTGCCGTTGCCGGCAGGGATGCTGTACGGGTCTGATAAGAGGGCGACATCTGTCCTCGACTCCGAGACCGACTGCCACAGCAGCTGTTGGGCTGCTGCACAATGGTTAAGATTTAGCTGTGTGACTCTCACGGCTTCTTCTTATTTAACTCGCCGAAGGGACACGAAGGTCCGCCCATAGCATGTTTATGGGCTTGCTTCTTGCTGGTGCAGATAAGGCACTTATATGCCTTAGTGCACCCCCGCTCTTTATGCCCCTCCTCGCCGCATCGACGACATAGCTTGCTCCTGTCTAGGCCTTTACATTCGTAAGCTTTATGGCCGGATTCTAGGCACCGATAGCACCTGTCCACTGAAGGCGGCTGGGGTATACTAATAGGGCATACCGACCAGCCGATCTTCAGCTTCCCTTTCTCGGTTACCTTTTTGGCATCCGCATTCAGTAGCCTGAGGTAGGCTACTTGGGTGCCAGAGGGTCCGTCCCTCAATCGCACAGAGGCCCGCTCGATTGTGACGCCGCATTGCTCCTTGACGGCTGCGACGACGTCTTCTGCGGTCGTGAACTCGTCCAAGTGCTTGCACTGGAGAGTTGATTCCGCACCTAGCGACCTGATTTGGGCGCCCTCGCCAAGGACCTCTTGAGCCAAGGCCTTATATATTGCACTTGATTGTGCGCCTCGCTTCAGCACCAGGAGCATCTCTCCCGTGTTGGTGCGTCTTACGCTACGCACATCCTGCCCAAGGGCCGAGAGGCTTTCGGCCGCCTTCATCGATTTAAGGACATCGGCGTATTTGTCCTTGTCGGTTTTTAACCACAAGGCTTCGCCTCTGTCCTTGGCCTTCCTCGCAGGCCGCGGTACCTCCGGTTTCGGTGCCGGCTTCTTCTTGGTAACCAGCGTCCAGGGGTTTGAGCCCCCCTGCCCCGGTCGTGTCGGGTTGCTGGTACCATCGCTCTCCACAGCGAGGTCACTCTCGCCCTCGCTTACCTCACCCAGGCGGCGTTTGGCCTTGACGGTTGCACGCCGAGTGGTGTCGGTTTTGGCACCCTCTCCTGGCGACTTCCTAGGGCGCTTCGCATTCGATGCCGTCTTGCGATTGCCCTTTTCCTTTCCCTTCGAGGGGAACTCGGTCGCCGCTCCGATCGACGTGGCTGCTCCATAGAAGGTAAAGGCCACTGTCTGTGAACCTCTATTAACCTTCTCTCTTTCCTCCCTATTGGAGGCCACTGTCTGGGTTTCTCTGTCGGGCCTCTCCCGACATTCCACCCTCTCAACATATGCCTGCTGTTCCTGTCTTGCGACACGAACAGCTTTCCGGAGCTCCAGAAGGCTCAACTTCAACTCCTTGGCTATGTTCTGCTTTGCGCTAGCGAAGTCGATTATAGCATCGAGTTGCTTCGCTACTTTGCGCATCGCAGCTATTGGCCCCTCCGATGCATTGGTAGGGGTATTGCCTACCGCTGCTGGGGGGTCACTGGTGCTTTCGAGTACAGCACTCATCGTTCCACTACTCTCCCCACGGGGGGGAGACCTCGCCAAACCACCTCTTGCGAAGGGGTTTGGCACCTCCGTCTGTTTATTTTTGTTTTTATTTTGCTCCATGAAAATTCCCACGAGTAGCGCGAGAAATATATGTCCGCCACGCCAGAGCTCCGCATTAGCGTGGTAAGGGACGCTTACTGTGGGGGTTGCCCAGGTACCCCACAGGCTCCGTTAACGATCGAGCATCTTTTTCACCCCCTCGATCACTCATCCCTCGGCACGGGTCGCTTCACGCCTTGGAATTGGGGTTATGCCCTACCTTGCTTTACGTGGTGATCTCGGCCCGGATCATCACAACCATCCTCCTTTACCAGGGCTTTGGACCTGTAGCTCTGGATCTCAATAGTTCCATGTACGTATGTTATTACAGACATGCTACTATTGGGATCCGTCATTCGCTAGCGGAGTTTCTGTATGTGTGTGCATGTATGTATGTGTGTGTATGTGTGTGTGTATGTGTGTGTGTATGTATGTGCGTATGTGTCAAATAATGTCACTCATTTTTCTCAGAGATGGCTGGACCGATTTGCCCAAACTTAGTCTCAAATGAAAGGTGCAACCTTCCCATCGGCTGCTATTGAATTTTGGATCGATCGGAATTCTGGTTCCGGAATTACGGGTTTTAGAGTGCGGTCACACAGAAATTTCTCATATAAACTATAGGAAAAATTAAAAATAGAATTTTTATTTTTGATGCTAAATGTGTTCAAGGTGCATGAAACGTCGAGATTTGATGCAAACTCGAAAAAAAAATTTGACTACGATTCACTTTTTTGGATTTTGGCACATTTTTGCCTTTCTCATATAGAAAGGTTATGCAATCACTCTGAAAAACGTCAACCTAATCCCGGCCCGGAGGGCCGAGTGTCATATCCCATTCGACTCAGTTCGTCGAGATCGGAAAAAGTCTGTATGTGTGTATGTATGTATGTGTATGTATGTGTGTGTGTGTGTATGTGTGTGTATGTGTGTGTGTATGTATGTGCGTATTTGTCAAATAATGTCACTCATTTTTCTCAGAGATGGCTGGACCGATTTGCCCAAACTTAGTCTCAAATGAAAGGTGCAACCTTCCCATCGGCTGCTATTGAATTTTGGATCGATCGGAATTCTGGTTCCGGAATTACGGGTTTTAGAGTGCGGTCACACAGAAATTTCTCATATAAACTATAGGAAAAATTAAAAATAGAATTTTTATTTTTGATGCTAAATGTGTTCAAGGTGCATGAAACGTCGAGATTTGATGCAAACTCGAAAAAAAAATTTGACTACGATTCACTTTTTTGGATTTTGGCACATTTTTGCCTTTCTCATATAGAAAGGTTATGCAATCACTCTGAAAAACGTCAACCTAATCCCGGCCCGGAGGGCCGAGTGTCATATCCCATTCGACTCAGTTCGTCGAGATCGGAAAAAGTCTGTATGTGTGTGTATGTATGTGTGTGTGTATGTGTGTGTATGTGTGTGTGTGTATGTATGTGCGTATGTGTCAAATAATGTCACTCATTTTTCTCAGAGATGGCTGGACCGATTTGCCCAAACTTAGTCTCAAATGAAAGGTGCAACCTTCCCATCGGCTGCTATTGAATTTTGGATCGATCGGAATTCTGGTTCCGGAATTACGGGTTTTAGAGTGCGGTCACACAGAAATTTCTCATATAAACTATAGGAAAAATTAAAAATAGAATTTTTATTTTTGATGCTAAATGTGTTCAAGGTGCATGAAACGTCGAGATTTGATGCAAACTCGAAAAAAAATTTGACTACGATTCACTTTTTTGGATTTTGGCACATTTTTGCCTTTCTCATATAGAAAGGTTATGCAATCACTCTGAAAAACGTCAACCTAATCCCGGCCCGGAGGGCCGAGTGTCATATCCCATTCGACTCAGTTCGTCGAGATCGGAAAAAGTCTGTATGTGTGTGTGTATGTATGTATGTGTGTGTGTATGTGTGTGTATGTGTGTGTATGTGTGTGTGTATGTATGTGCGTATGTGTCAAATAATGTCACTCATTTTTCTCAGAGATGGCTGGACCGATTTGCCCAAACTTAGTCTCAAATGAAAGGTGCAACCTTCCTATCGGCTGCTATTGAATTTTGGATCGATCGGAATTCTGGTTCCGGAATTACGGGTTTTAGAGTGCGGTCACACAGAAATTTCTCATATAAACTATAGGAAAAATTAAAAATAGAATTTTTATTTTTGATGCTAAATGTGTTCAAGGTGCATGAAACGTCGAGATTCGATGCAAACTCGAAAAAAAAAATTGACTACGATTCACTTTTTTGGATTTTGGCACATTTTTGCCTTTCTCATATAGAAAGGTTATGCAATCACTCTGAAAAACGTCAACCTAATCCCGGCCCGGAGGGCCGAGTGTCATATCCCATTCGACTCAGTTCGTCGAGATCGGAAAAAGTCTGTATGTGTGTGTATGTATGTATGTGTGTGTATGTGTGTGTATGTGTGTATGTGTGTGTATGTATGTGCGTATGTGTCAAATAATGTCACTCATTTTTCTCAGAGATGGCTGGACCGATTTGCCCAAACTTAGTCTCAAATGAAAGGTGCAACCTTCCCATCGGCTGCTATTGAATTTTGGATCGATCGGAATTCTGGTTCCGGAATTACGGGTTTTAGAGTGCGGTCACACAGAAATTTCTCATATAAACTATAGGAAAAATTAAAAATAGAATTTTTGATGCTAAATGTGTTCAAGGTGCATGAAACGTCGAGATTCGATGCAAACTCGAAAAAAAAATTTGACTACGATTCACTTTTTTGGATTTTGGCACATTTTTGCCTTTCTCATATAGAAAGGTTATGCAATCGCTCTGAAAAACGTCAACCTAATCCCGGCCCGGAGGGCCGAGTGTCATATCCCATTCGACTCAGTTCGTCGAGATTGGAAAAAGTCTGTATGTGTGTGTGTATGTATGTATGTGTGTGTATGTGTGTGTATGTGTGTGTGTATGTGCGTATGTGTCAAATAATGTCACTCATTTTTCTCAGAGATGGCTGGACCGATTTGCCCAAACTTAGTCTCAAATGAAAGGTGCAACCTTCCCATCGGCTGCTATTGAATTTTGGATCGATCGGAATTCTGGTTCCGGAATTACGGGTTTTAGAGTGCGGTCGCACAGAAATTTCTCATATAAACTATAGGAAAAATTAAAAATAGAATTTTTATTTTTGATGCTAAATGTGTTCAGGGTGCATGAAACGTCGAGATTTGATGCAAACTCGAAAAAAAATTTGACTACGATTCACTTTTTTGGATTTTGGCACATTTTTGCCTTTCTCATATAGAAAGGTTATGCAATCACTCTGAAAAACGTCAACTTAATCCCGAAATTTTTTTTTCGACTCGTTTAGGGTTTCTGGATTTTAACAGGGGCGTAGTTGATGGTTTTTCGGAGAGGGGTTGCACCCCCCATCTACTGTTCGCGCCCCTCCTTTAAAAATCTCCTTAAATCACCCCTCAGACCACCACCCCATCCATCCCGCATACTCCTCCCTTTCAACCCCATCATCTTTAAACCACCACTATATCACAAAGCATACCAATTTAAGCTGGGGAGTCGTTCGTTCATGGGACTTTCGCCCTCTTCACATACCCAGCCCCGCATGACAAAATGAGTTAGCAAGCAGATAACATTGATCTAATGCTGATTAGGCTAATGGAGTATGATATTTTTTTGTTTCAAGTGTTTCACCGTCGACACGTAGCTCATCAAGTTCGTGGCTGGCATGCCATTGTGTATAAGTGCAAAGTGTACTAAGAATGTAATGGACATTTCCACGATTATGTTGAACATAAAAAGCCTCCGTGCCATAGTTTAGAGAAATGAGAAAGGCACAATTGAACCGCTAGGTGCATTAAAACAGGTTTTTCTTCAGTTTTCGGCTTGTGGTATTCAACTGTTCGGCACAATGTTAAAACAGCAGGACTACGTCGCTTGAATCGTAATGTTCCTGTTCGTGTGAGTGTTTCACGCGATTCTAGGAATTCAGCAAGCACACTCTTATTATCATTATTTATCTGTTATATGTCTCTTAGGTTTGTCAACATATAGCTCGTCGAATTCAACAAATTCGAACTACAAATGTTCTTCAACATGGATTTCAGAAGTCTCCTCTTTGGTCATATTATGATCTTCAATGAAATGTTCCTCAATCGTTTGATTTTCGACATCCATTGGTTTGAAATTTTTAAATAATTTGACCAAAAAGAGCAGGCGACCTACCGTTACGAAATTTTTCACTTTTTGATTATTCTAACTCGATAAACAAATAGCTGTAAAGAAAGAAAATCGAGGAGTGTCCAAAATAAGTTGATATCAATTTTTTAAGACATATTGTGGACACCATTTATTTAAGATTTTTTAGATAAAACATTACGAAGAAACCTTTTCAAACACATAACATGCATAATACCGAATCAGACAAACTAATTAAATCGATAAAAACCTGTTTTAATCCACCTAGCGGTGCAATTTTGCCTTTCTCATTTCTCTAAACTATGGCACGGAGGCTTTTTATGTTCAACATAATTGTGGAAATGTCCATTACATTCTTAGTACACTTTGCACTTATACACAATGGCATGCCAGCCACGAACTTGATGAGCTACGTGTCGACGGTGAAACACTTGAAACAAAAAAAATATCATACTCCATTAGCCTAATCAGCATTAGATCAATGTTATCTGCTTGCTAACTCATTTTGTCATGCGGGGGTGGGTATGTGAGGAGGGCGAAAGTTCCATGAACGAACGACTCCCCAGCTTAAATTGGTATGCTTTGTGATATAGTGGTGTTTTAAAGATGATGGGGTTGAAAGGGAGGGGTATGAGGGCTGGATGGGGTGGTGGTCTGAGGGGTGATTTAAGGAGATTTTTAAAGGAGGGGAGTGAACAGTAGAGGGGGGTGTAACCCCTCTCCGTAAACCATCAACTACGCCCCTGTTAAAATCCAGAAACCTTATGCGAGTCGAAAAAAAAATTTGGCCGGGATTAGGTTGACATTTTTCAGAGTGATTGCATAACCTTTCTATATGAGAAAGGCAAAAATGTGCCAAAATCCAAAAAAAGTGAGTCGTCGTCAAATTTTTTTTCGAGTTTGCATCAAATCTCGACGTTTCATGCACCTTGAACACATTTAGCATCAAAAATAAAAATTCTATTTTTAATTTTTCCTATAGTTTATTTGAGAAATTTCTGTGTGGCCGCACTCTGAAACCCGTAATTCCGGAACCAGAATTCCGATCGATCCAAAATTCAATAGCAGCCGATAGGAAGGTTGCATCTTTCATTTGAGACTAAGTTTGGGCAAATCGGTCCAGCCATCTCTGAGAAAAATGAGTGACATTATTTGACACATACGCACATACACACACACACATACACACAGTGCCGTTTCCCCGATAGATGGAAAAGGCAGAAATTGGTGCTGTTGCCGAAGCCCGCGAAGCCGCCAGGCGACCCATCGGCGTACAGACCAATCTGTCTGATCGACACGACTGGCAAACTGCTTGAGAGGATCATCCTCAACAGGCTAACCCCGTACGCGGAAGGCACGGACGGTCTGTCAAGCAACCAGTTTGGCTTTCGGAAGGGTAAGTCCACAGTGGACGCTCTCAAATCAGTGATAAATACTGCCGAGACAGCGATCCAACGAAAAAGGCGAGGTATTCGATACTGTGCGTTAGTGACACTCGACGTGAAGAACGCATTCAACAGCGCAAGCTGGGATGCCATCGCGCTCTCGTTACACCGGCTTAGCCTACCGGTGGGTCTGTACCGGATCTTGGAAAGTTACTTACAGAACCGCGTACTGCTATACGAGACCGATGCTGGTCAGAAAAGGGTTCCGATTACCGCCGGAGTCCCGCAGGGCTCGATCCTAGGCCCGGTGCTATGGAACCTCATGTATGACGGGGTTCTGAGACTGAAGTTCCCTCCTGGAGTCAAGATCGTCGGCTTTGCTGACGACGTAACCTTGGAGGTCTACGGGGAGTCAATTCCTGAGGTAGAACTAACCGCAGAACACGCGATCAGCACGGTGGATGAATGGATGAGCGCGAGAGGCCTGGAACTCGCTCATCATAAGACGGAGGTAGTTATCGTCAACAACCGCAAGTCGGCACAACATGCAGTTATCCATATGGGAGAAGTCGCGATCACTTCACAGCGAAGTCTGAAGTCTCTCGGAGTCATTATTGACGACAAGCTGACCTTCGGCAGCCATGTCGACTATGCATGCAAGAGAGCGTCGACTGCTGTTGCGGCTCTATCGAGAATGATGTCCAACAGCTCAAAGGTGTGCGCCAGTAGACGTAGGTTACTGGCAGGCGTTGCCGTATCTATCCTCAGGTACGGCGGCCCGTCATGGTCAAGAGCACTGAGGGTAACCAGTTACCTACAGAAACTGGAGAGCACCTACCGCGTGATGTGCCTCAGAGTGATATCTGCCTACCGCACGGTATCACACGATGCATCCTGCGTGATAGCGAGCATGATGCCAGTCGGGCTGGTCATTCGGGAAGATGAGGAGTGCTTTGAACTACGTGGAAATAGGGGAGCCCGCGAGCGCACCAGGGTGACCTCGGTCGCCAGATGGCAGCGTGAGTGGAACAACTCCTCGAAAGGTAGGTGGACTCACCGGCTGATACCTAGCATATCGAGCTGGGTGGGAAAACCCCATGGGGAAGTTCACTTCCACCTGACACAATTCCTGTCAGGCCATGGCTGTTTCCGACAGTACCTCCACAGGTTCGGGCACGCGGAGGTCCCAGTCTGCCCGGACTGCCCAGGTGTAGACGAAACTGCCGAACACATACTGTTCGTATGTGTATTCTTATTCAGCGGATGTGTCAATCGGTGGAGAAGTGGAACGCAGTCTCGACTGCTACCATCCAGATTGCCAGTAGGCTACAGGTAATCTGGCGAACCGAGCAACAGACGACGGGCACGGCTAACTAGTGATTGGTTAGCTGGAGCGAAAAAGGCCAAGCGCAAAAAATGGAGTGAATGGTCTGTTCATGCCGAGGCAGGTTTGGCGCAGCGAATGGCAACCGCGTAAGGGGTAAACCCAGCCACCCCGAAGCGAGACAGAAGAGTGAGTGTATAGGCGTATAAGTGGACTGCCTCATGCCAAGACGGGAGGGTCGTAGCGTAGTATGTTGGGACTTAGCTATCGATACCTCATAGCGTGGCAGAGGAGTGAAAGGGTGAGCATCCAAGTCAGTCTCACACGGCATGTTAATGGTGAGCACAAAAGTCAGCCTCGCATGGTATGGTAGAGGCTAGCACAAAAGTCAGCCTAGCAAGGAATGAAAAAGGTGAGCACACAAGTCAGCCTCGCATGGTATGTCAGAAGTGGGGCCTAAGAAAAATGTCCCACATGGGATGCCAGGGGGAGTGACAAAGGTACAATAGAGTGGCACGATTGAGAGTGAATCAGGTGATAGGGTGAGCACCCAAGTCAGCCTCACATGGTATGGGTAGGGCGAGCACAAAAGTAAGCCTAGCAAGGAATGAGTAAGGTGAGCACACAAGTCAGCCTCGCAAGGAACGAAAAAGGTGAGCACAAAAGTCAGCCTCATGTGGGAGTGTTTGAGAGTGAATCAAAGTGCGATTGAGAGAGCACCCAAGTAAGCCTCATACAGGACGTATGAACGCGTGAGTGAGAGTGAATGAGTACATTTAGTACAGCCATCCCCCCAGAAGTAATACCGAGAGGTAGTTCCTGGGAGGAATGATGGCGGAGCCCAATGGAGTTTAGTCGGTATTAATGGCTGGTCACCATTCGAGCCCGACACGCCCCCAGTGCACCCCGTGTGGTAGATTGGACCCTACCAATAGCACGTGTACTGGGCTAGGACGTAAAGGTCTTCTCCAATGTAAAAAAAAGCACATACACACCCATACACACACATACATACATACACACATACACACACACATACAGACTTTTTCCGATCTCGACGAACTGAGTCGAATGGGATGTGACACTCGGCCCTCCGGGCCGGGATTAGGTTGACGTTTTTCAGAGTGATTGCATAACCTTTCTATATGAGAAAGGCAAAAATATTATAATTGTACATTTAAATCCAATTTGAATATGTATCATTTCCACCGGTTCCTCTTGGCTATCGTTGAAACATGAAACGTTTTCGGTGATATTTTTGAAAACTGTGGATTCTGTTTATTTTAAACAATTAGAGATGAACTAATGATATTGAAAGTTAATAGACAACCCAAGGAATGTAATTGCTGCATCAAACCAAACAAATGCAGAGAAACTTGGCAGTGTAGGAGGCAAATACATTAACAAGGTCCAAAATATGTAGGGGTCCAAATTAGGTTTGTTAACCTATCAACATTTTCCTCTTGAGAATGTGTTTTTCTACAGGAATAAAAGGAGCATCGTCTTATTCATATTACGGCTAGTCTGACTTGGAGTGCGTCTCGTTGTACACCAAAAATGCAATTCATTAGGTGTAAATCTCTTTAGATGTTTTGCAGTTTTATGTATGCCGTTTTTACTTGAAGCGCGACTGCTCCAAGTTCTAATCACAGCTGCTGTCAAAATGTTCGAAATGACAGCGATTGGGGTTGCAACCTGATTCAGGTTCGGGGTCAAGTAAAAGCGGCATTAGTTTATCGTCTTAGTTCAAAACGAGAGTTCCATAACGTTTGATTGTTATCTGAACGAAAGAACCTAAAATATTCATCCTTTTTGATACATATCAAATCAATAAGTTTGGACGATATTTGAAATCGTCAAGTTCCTTTTTAACCATTATTGAATCAACTTAATCGCATTTTCCGCCACAACCAACCTCCGGATTTGTGCTGCTCAACATAAATTTAGCCGGTTTTTCTTCCAGCACTCGCACTAGATTTCATTCTGTTCGTGGTTGTGGATCAAATTTCTTTCGCGCAACATAAAAACGACTATTTTCTTCCAAAATTCTAATCATCCTACTACAGCCACTCATACCTATTATATTTAAATTTTTCAGTCATGTTTTCGAATACTCTCGTTAGGACTCTTGACACTAATGATCCTTCCTATCCCAGGTACGAACATTGCCTTAGCGTTTGAACCACAGGGTAATGAAAATGATTCAAATTTATTTATAGTCATGCTAATAATAACGTACGGTCGCTATAACTGATATGATGCAATACTTTTTCATATCATCATATTGGTTTACTTATGAAAACTAATTTACTAACGTTCGTATTTATTAAAGGAAGAATAAAAACCATCATCAATAGAAGCACAGCTTTACATTATGTTTTTTTAAAAAACGAGCGCTAGACCCACTGCGTTCAATTCGTGTAGGGATCACTAGGATATGTGTCGGTTTTCCATTTTGCGCTTTGTGCGGAGGTTCGTCACCCCCGAGGGATTGCCCTTCCTATGATCATTCTCAGGGATAGACCGTTCCAACATCAAATTATGGTCTTGTCAAATTTTGGTCTTGCCAAACTGCAAATGACGTGAAAACCCAAGATGGTACCAGATAAGGTATAGGCATACGAAAAGCGAGAGTTTTGGTTCTACGATTGGCAAGATCGACATTGCGTAAATACTGATTCACTACCGAAAAACCTGTTTTAATGCACCTAGCGGTTCAATTGTGCCTTTCTCATTTCTCTAAACTATGGCACGGAGGCTTTTTATGTTCAACATAATCGTGGAAATGTCCATTACATTCTTAGTACACTTTGCACTTATACACAATGGCATGCCAGCCACGAACTTGATGAGCTACGTGTCGACGGTGAAACACTTGAAACAAAAAAATATCATACTTCATTAGCCTAATCAGCATTAGATCAATGTTATCTGCTTGCTAACTCATTTTGTCATGCGGGGCTGGGTATGTGAAGAGGGCGAAAGTCCCATGAACGAACGACTCCCCAGCTTAAATTGGTATGCTTTGTGATATAGTGGTGGTTTAAAGATGATGGGGTTGAAAGGGAGGAGTATGCGGGATGGATGGGGTGGTGGTCTGAGGGGTGATTTAAGGAGATTTTTAAAGGAGGGGCGCGAACAGTAGATGGGGGGTGTAACCCCTCTCCGAAAAACCATCAACTACGCCCCTGTTAAAATCCAGAAACCCTAAACGAGTCGAAAAAAAAATTTCGGGATTAAGTTGACGTTTTTCAGAGTGATTGCATAACCTT
>NC_080672.1:192201465-192342698 GCF_030247195.1 Topomyia yanbarensis
AATGGGCCAAAATCCAAAAAAGTGAATCGTAGTCAAATTTTTTTTTCGAGTTTGCATCAAATCTCGACGTTTCATGCACCTTGAACACATTTAGCATCAAAAATAAAAATTCTATTTTTAATTTTTCCTATAGTTTATATGAGAAATTTCTGTGTGACCGCACTCTAAAACCCGTAATTCCGGAACCAGAATTCCGATCGATCCAAAATTCAATAGCAGCCGATGGGAAGGTTGCACCTTTCATTTGAGACTAAGTTTGGGCAAATCGGTCCAGCCATCTCTGAGAAAAATGAGTGACATTATTTGACACATACGCACATACATACATACACACACACATACACACACACATACATACATACACACACACATACAGACTTTTTCCGATCTCGACGAACTGAGTCGAATGGGATATGACACTCGGCCCTCCGGGCCGGGATTAGGTTGACGTTTTTCAGAGTGATTGCATAACCTTTCCATATGAGAAAGGCAAAAAGAGGTTAATAAAAACGAAATTAATTAAAACAATGTTTTGAATATAGAAACTAGTGCTTTCAGACTCTCTAAGCGTTTGCCATCAAAAATATTATCTTACACACATGCATACACCTTATGCAGATTATCTTGAATCTGTTTTGCGTTTGTCAAATCTGCCACTCTTCTTATTCTTATCCGGACACGCACTTTTGCCCTTTGGGGCAGACCCTCGGTCACCTCGACCCGGTTGAATTTTTGCGCGCGCTTTTTTAACCTGAATTTCACCTTAATAAACCCGGTAAAAAAATGTGGACGAACATGGTCAGGCGATTTAAACCAGCCCCCTGCTAGGCAGCCATTTTGTCCTAGCCAACATCTGCCTTTGTTAAAATCAAAACAACCCAATGCTATTGCATGGGCGACGTGGGCCTAGATGCAGCTAGGCCCATCATATGTTGACTACTGTCAAAGTCCGTATATCTCCATAGCGGATGACAAGAGTGACACCCTCCTGATTTAAACAGTTTGACGTTTGACTCAACTCGTCTGGGCAATTAGCCCCTAGGAACAAATGCAATTTGCGAATGCGATTTAAAGGCAATTTCAACACTTAGACAAATTTTCTGGCGGCTGAAGTGGACGGTTATTTTTTGCGTTTTTCAAACATGGCGGTTCATGTTTGGCTTAAGCTTAAAATTGTTTTTTTTAAACAATTGGCGTGTTCTCGCTTGTATTTTGTTTGTCTAGTGCACTTCATTTAGCCAACGAATGTGGAAAATTGTGGAATCGTGTGTAAGTATAGTGGAACAAAATCTCTGATTGTCAGATTGTGGTAAGTTTTGTTGTGCAATACCAATTTCACCATTGATTCTTCCTATAGTTTGATTGTGATTACCTAGTATACTGATAAGTTTATGTGAGTAGATAATGAATCCGAAAATAAGTATTATTTGTAATTTTCATATTAGGCAATTCAGGGTGTAGCCGACGCTGGACGATCTGTGAAGCGCGTAGTTTTAAGCGCCACTCCTTTTCGGAGACTACCGCCAAGTTTTTAATGTTGCCCGGATGAGACTGCTTGAATGCGAGTCAAATGCATAGGATCGTTCCAGATAGCCACACAAACTTAACCCCAGAATGAGGTACAATACCCTAGCCAGTTAAATTTCCCTGAACCAAAGCTTTCCTTCAAAACACCACGGTAGAAACTCCCCATACCTAAAAGCTTCTCATCATGGGCAGGGTTAATGTTCGCCGCCAGACAGCGCTAACCGAGTGGAAGAGAATTTCATTTGTTTTAAATGTGCCACGCGGCAAGGGAAAACGTATCTATCATAATCGGAGTGATGTGGCAATATTTCAACAAACTAAAAACAGACTATTTCACTACACTAACAAAAAACATTTATTCAGGATTTAATTCAGGTTTTTTTTAATCATACGGAGTTCATTTCAATAAAATTTATATTGTACGGTAAGCATGCTTTCAGTTTTCAATTTTTTTACATCTATGTGTTCTATAGGCCTATTGTGTGCGTTTCTTCTCTCCCTATTTCTTCTGTGTGCTTTTTTCTACTCTACCCCGCAGCTGCGTTGAATTCATCCGGGCAAGCGCTGTATAGCTATGGCTAATGATCCCGGATGGTTTTTTTCAAACCATGTGCGTTTGGATGGTGCTTCCTAGAACGCAGTAACACGTGCACGTGGATCTATAGATCACTTTTTGGGCGCGCCCCGAACAAAAGCGAGGTCCGAAAAACTCACCGGATGGTGGGCCGTCTTCTCTGGACGCCACTTCACCAATACTGTTATAAAGGTACGGACTCACCGAATCTGCTGCGGATGAATGACGAAGCTGCTGTTGCGTACGGAATAATGCAAAGGATCCGTCGTTGCTGGTTTCCTGGTGTTTCGAGTGACCAATCTTGCGCGATTCTCCGTATCGGCACGTGGTTCAAAGATGGCCGCTGGAAACTTCCGATGAAGCGATTTCCTTGCGTCTCAACTTCCTTCCGGCGGAAATAACGTGTGCCGGGATGGTTCGTTCCTTCGATTGCGGCGAGCAACGCGAAAGTGGTAGAGTGTGGCGATCGTACGGTTTCCACAGTTTTTGTGCCTAGTGGAGTAGAAATGATAGCCTAGCGGGGCTATTTGAAGGATCGTTAGCTACGAGTGGGGTCATTTAGTAGAGCACATGTTTTACCTGATCTTTTCGATTCGCACACAGAATCGTCACGCACTACCTAGCTCGCACTACTTCTCCTATTAGCTATTAGAAAAATAGACATTAATAGCTCCCTAAAATATCTACCACATCACTAGTACCTGGTTTTCAGGTTTTCACACGGAACAAACTCGCGTCACTTCCACACTGTTCAACGTTTTGGAACGAATTGATTAAGCCCTGTAATCCTCAGTTTAGGGAAGGGAATCTCAATGTACCCGGAAGTACGTCATTTCCCGAGGATTCTTCGGGATTACTCGGTATCTCGGAGTATTCAACTGCCTAGCTCATTCTGACGCGAGTAGGTAATCTAGCTTTCCCTTTCCTTTAACTTAACTGAAAGGATTCTTCTTAGAATCAGTATTCGCGCAATCTCATACGAGCTTGAGAGAAACGAATTTGATCGTTGACTTTAGAGAATGTTGGACTTATCGACATTGCCTAGATTTTGGCGGATTCTTTTTTTGGTTGAGTAGAATTATGTAAAATTTTGTAAGTGTGGATTCTATTCATATAGAATTATATTATGGCTAACTATCCCGTCGTATGTCTATATTGATCATGGGGGTATGAATTGATTATATCTAAATATTTGAATTTGGAAATTGTATTTTTACAACTAAGAATGTACAACTGTTACATCACTCCATGCTTAAATTATGAAAATTTAGTTGGATTGATTCCACTAAATTTTCGTAGAAAAAAAAATTCTTATACTACAGATATTTCTAGAAAATTGAGGACACTCAATGTAATTCAATGGAGTATCAAACTATTTGGAGTCATATGTGTTCATCGTAAACCCAGTGAGTTAACTCCACTTCTATTTCCAGATGGCCTTCCATTACAGATGATCTCTGTTACTGACCTTCATCGTCGCGAGACTCGGGTCTTCAACAAATGTTTGTAATATATCCGTTAAATTATTTGATAGTCCTGCATAAAAACCTACCGGATGTTTTCTGAGATTTTCTTGCGAATTTGGGATGACTGAACAGATCATAACAAGCAGTTTGACAAAACCCCATTTAACGCTCCTCATTCATTCAACCCGTCACTCAATTCTCAAACAAATAACCCCAACTAAAATACACTTTCAGTTGAATAATATTCCATATTCAGTGAAAGTACAAAGCAAAGTTTTAAACTTATTTTCCTCAAATCAACTGGCTTATTCAGATTCAGAATCAACCTCAATCATTCCGTTGAACAAACGAAACCTCCTCTGAATTCGCCGCAACAATCTATTTTGCGGAGATCTGGCCCACCCCACTGTCCGTTTCTTCAGCAAAACGTAACCTAATTAAAATGTCTGTATTGAATTTCCACCCCAGAATCGACTCTGGTCACCCGAAATTCAAAGACAACTGAACTCCACCACATGGGTTCTACGAAGCAAGCATTCAAAAAGCTTCACACTAATCTTCATACATACTATCTGTCACGAGGCCCGGTCAAAAAGCTCTGCTACGAAACGTCAAATGAAAGCTTAGTAAAGATGGTAGCAAATGTGTCCGTAATTTTACATATCGCGAATATTTTTACTTGTTTGGCCGGAATTTGTTCACGAATAAGCCAAAATCTACTGCTGGATCCTTTTATGGGGGGAGTATTTACTTTCCTTAAAATAATATTAAGAAATAATGTGCTTTTTGGTCTTTTCTACAGGAGCTGCGGCGTGGGATAAAATGTGACGAAATCTAAGAATGATTAATAATTGCTATTTATAGAATGTAAAGTTCGACCAATTGCTGAAGGCGAAATTTATGTTAAAGGTGAAGGCGAGAAATTACTGAAGACGAAAATGTTGATGCGGAAAACTGCTAAAAGCAAAAACAATATGAATGACTACTATGTTGCTGATTGCGACCCATTTGAAGATGCTGGTTGGATCTACGATGCCTATTTTACGAAACGGAAGGACTATACAACATCGAAGAAAAGAACAAAAAGAAATCTAACCATAAACATAAGTACTAACATAAAACATAAGTGTAGGGTCGCGACTAACATTTAACGTACTTGTTCACGTAGGTAGGGTACCTGTCCCTTTCCTTTATCCTATCCTAATCCTATTTCTTCAGGGGTATGAAGGTAATACACTCGGTTGTTATGTTTTTGTCCGAGGTTTTGTGGAATTCTTGCTCTATTTCATTCAGTTAGTCGCCAGTAGTTAATTTGTTGTGGGACGCTCGACTCGTTTTACGAGGAGGCTGAATGAGTAGATATTTTGTTTTGTTCTTGTTCAGTCTAAAAGAGTTTACATAGCTTGACTTTTTTTTCTTTGCAACAAAGTGTTGATTTTTGTGCATCTCTTGATGTGTTGTCATCCCTAACGTTTAGAGGATACATAGCTCAGAAATTTTTCGGCCAACTTCGATTTCAACTGGGCTTGAAAATTAACCGCGATGTAAGCTGTTCTACTTTGAGGCAATTTGGTGACATTTCTTAAGGTACTTGCAGTTAAAAATCCCTAACCTTTTCCCTTTCTCGTCTTCTAGTTCGTAGCAATGATCCCCCACAACTCGCTTGACTACAACAGGAACATATTTTGGAGCTAACTTAGCACAATATCCCATATCTTTGTTGGAAAGCTCTGTGTTCTTTTTCAGAACTTTTTCGCCAATTGAATACTGGGGACATTTTGAGTTGGACCTAAGATTGTAGTATCTTGAATGTTTTTCAAACGCTTTCTTCAAATTTTCCCTTACCTCTGCGTATAACTTATCCCTCTCAGCATTACCCAAATTACCACTATCCATTGACGTGTCGCGCATACATCGATATTCCGTTCCGTCCGAAACCATGTTTCTCCCAAATAGGATGAAATATGGAGTGTATTTGTAGACTCGTGCACCGAGTTCCGTATGGCATTTGCGATAGCCTGTATATTATTCGCCCATTCTTTGTGGTCCTTTTTGATAGTGGCCCGAATGGCAGTTGTTATGACCCGATTAACCCTTTCCGAGTCATTGATTTGCGGATGGTAACTGGGTGTTTTCCAATGAGTGACATGATTTCGACTCAACAAATCCTGGAACAATTCGGATGTGAATTGTGTCCCATTATCTGTGAGAATTACTTCAGGGACCCCAAACAATTGAAACAGCATGTTTTCCACAAACGGAACGAGAGATTCGGCTGTCGCCTGCCTAAAGGGTTGTACCAAGACGAACTTGCTGAATACATCCGTCAGTACTAGTAAGCAAGTGCTTCTAGATTTTCCAGACACTGGAAGTGGACCAACATAATCCATGGTCACAAATTGCCAAGGGTATTCCGCTATCTTCCGCTGTATCTTGAGTGGCGCTGTGGTGTTCACATTAGTTGCTTTGCTAGTTTGGCAAATCATGCAGCTTTGGCAGAAACGTTTCGTTTCGGAGTTCATCAACGGCCAGAAGAACCTTTCCCGCAGGGCTGCAAGAGTTTTTTTCAAAACCTAAATGAGCTACTCCGTGAATTCTTTGCAGGATTTGTTCTCTTTCTGGCTTCGGTGGGTAAACTTTCCAACAAAAACGATTGTCCTCCACCCTTCCATGGTTTCTGACTAACTTGTAGATTTGGCCGTCCACGACTCGGAAGTCTGAATAGGCTTGAGGGTCAACTGTGATCTGCTTGATCAGATCTTGATAATCCGGATCTACGGGGGTCGTCAAGATTGTATTCAACGAACGGCTCAAACAATCTGCGGTGATGTTCTGCTTTCCCTTCCAATACTCCAGCTCAATATCGTGGGATTGTATCTTGAGTGTCCACCTAAGGAGCTTAGAATTACCGGACTCAACACCGATAGTAAAAAGCCAGAGTAGACTTCGTGCGTCCGTTACTACTTTGAACCTGCTTCCCTCGACAAAGTGGCGGAAGTGTTCAATCGCAAGGAGAACGCCCAAACACTCCTTTTCCACGCTAGCATATCACTTTTGTGTGCTGCTTAGTTTTTTGCTAAAATACGCAATGATTCTCGGTTCTCCGTCCAGTTTTTGAATCAGTGCGGCCCCAACCGCATTATCAGATGCGTCTGATTCGATCACAAATGGTTGGCTGAAATCTGGATTAGCGAGGATGGGGGCGGATACCAGAGCGGCTTTTAATTGTTGAAATCCCGCCTCAGCAGCCTCTGCCCACTGAAATTTGTTTTTATCTTTTCGTAACAGGTCCGATATCGGCGCAATAATTTTACTGTAGTCTGCAATAAAACGTTGATAAAAACCTGCTAGACCGAGAAGACGACGAATATCTTTCACGCTATTGGGTCTACAGTAATTTAGAATCGGTTCGATTCGTTTATTGTCAATTGAAACACCCTGTCCAGTCAACAGGTAACCCAGGTAGTTTACCTGTTTCCCTACAAAACTGAGATTTGTCAAGCGAAATAGTGAGTCCTGCTTTCTTTAAACGATCCGCAACTATCTCCAATAAACGATAGTGTTCGGTCAAGTCCTTGGTCGCAACCACAATGTCATCTAGATAGACAAACACTTGGGGTTCCAGGTCAAACCCTATGACTTTGTCCATTAATCTACACATCGTGAAAGGTGCATTTGTGAGACCGAATGGACAGACCTTGAATCTAAACAGCCCTTTTGTTGTTCTAAACGCGGTATAATCGCGGCATTCCTCTTTTAGGGGTATTTGAAAATACGCGTCCTTTAGGTTTATGACCAAAAAATACTTTGCGCTCTCCAATCGGTGAAAAATGCCTTTCATATCGCGCATTGGATAAGAATCCTTCTTCGTGATGGAATTTATTCTCCTGGAGTCTAAACAAATCCTCAGTTTACCATTTGCTTTACGGACCGGAACCAAAGGGTTCGCCCACTCACTTGAGCATTCCTCGATTGCATCTAGTAGCTTATATCGCTCGATTTCTTTGTCCATTTCCGCCTGAATTGAAGGCGAACAGCGGTACAACGGCTGTCGTCGCGGTTTAGCGTCCTCTCAAAGTATGATTTCGTGTTGTAATAATGTCGTTCTACCCAGATTACCTTCTGTCGTACATGGGAACGTCCGGATTACGTCTGTTAACCGATTCCTCTCCTCTTCAGTTAAAGTGTGCTCTGTCTTGATTGTATTCGGAGTGACAATCGATGGTTCTGGTAGGTCTATGCCTGGTATGTCCAGAGACTCGTCGGGTGGCGACTTTTCGATGACTGGAAGTGCCTCAACCGGATGTATAAAAAAATGGAACAACTCTCTTCTAAGCCCGATTGTCCTTGCATCATTGGTTTGATTCCGAATGTTTTCCAAAAGTTGATGTCCAGAATAAATTCTCTTGTTATCTCTGGTACAATTACTACTGCTACTACCTTCGTAACGCCTCGAAAAGTTATTGGCATATTTACGTAACCTACACACGAATACTGTGTATGATCGGCTGTACAGATTCTAATTAGGGAAGGTAAAATTCTTAATCCGTATCCGTATCTTTCGAGTTCACCACGCATACGCTGGCTCCTGAATCTAACAGGGCTGCGAACTCCGTCTCGAAGACACGAATTTTCACGTGTGGACACAAATTTGTTTGAATCTTAATTTCTAGTAAATTTTGAAAAGGGTCGAAAAATGGTTCTGAACTGGGAACTTTTTTTGTGCTAGGAATGCTTGAGTCCCCTTCAAGGCACCCCGAGTTTAGTTTCCCGATCCCTGCGTTGCCTGTGCAGACTGAGCAGGTGCATGTCTTCTCGGGTGAACATCGCAGGTCGATGAGATTTTTCCTGGGTTTCAACATACATAGCAGAACGTTGTTTTAGCTTCCCGACATTCTCTCCAAAAGTGATCGTGTTGTCTACAGTTCCAACACAGCGGAAGCCTGGTGGTTTCCGGTGAAATTTCAGCTCCTGTTCTTTGTCTTGCTCAATCTTGGGGCCTCAGTTGCCCATCCTGTGGTCTCGATGGTCTGTTATCGTGTTGTCGCTGGTGTCGTCTATCAATGACATTCAGTTCATCCTCGCTCTCGGTGTCCTGTTGATCCTGTTCAGCTTCAACGTTGGTTACCATGTGTCTTGGTCCTACCGGATGTAACGAAGGGTCACTAGCATCGATACGATGACTAAGCCCGATGAGTTCGTCAAGATTGCTCACCGTGAAACATGCCAGCTTAGAACGATAGCGCTGTTGCATATTCTCCCACACTATCTCAAACTTTCTTCTCTTTGACAACGGCTTCGTCAGAAGTTTGTTCACTCGTTCAATGTCTGAAACAAACGCAATAAATGTTTCTCCTTTCTGCTGCTTGCGGCCGTAGATTCGCTGCCGGTTACCCTGATCTTGGTTAGGATTACCAAAGCGAAAACGAATTCGTGCTTCGAAGGTAACCCAATCCCAATGCAATTCATAGTAAGTGAAAAACCAGTTAGCTGCCTCTCCTCTCAGCAAAAGGGTGTATGTGGCTGAGTAATCGAACGTTTGAAATGAAGTTCATCTTCGCAAGCATTTTAGCTTTGTAGATGAAGTCTTCGAGCGTGATTGAACGTGCATCACCAGAGAAAAAGAGATTCCATTTCTCAATCCGCCTATCGTAGTGAACTGTTATCGATGGACCTTCAGAAACCTCGGCGCTCGCATCGCTGTCTTCTTCCGATTCTTGACTTGCCATCCTTCTGGGAATTGGTACTCCCAATCCATTGTTCCTTGTGTTTCCCTCGAATGCTGGCGTTTCCAACCGATTCGCTTGCTCATTGCTACCGGAAGCTGATATACCTTGGATGTTCTGCTGGTTTCCCCATACTTGACTCTGATTTCGTAACGCATTTAAATTAATGGTTTCCAAGCGGTCTGTTAGCTTGCTCACAATCTTCCGCATCCCGTTCATTTCCTTCTCCATTTCGCGTATTTTTGCTTTTAGTTGCTCTGATGTTGGTTTTAGCATACTAGGAGTTGGATTTGGTTTCGGTTCAGAATTCATTAGCTTTTTTGGAATAGCTCCTGTATACGAAGGATTGTTTAGAATTGGGCTGATATTCACGTTGTCGAAATCTCCAAAGCTTACGTTTGTAACATTGCTCTTGCCCTGCCCTTCAAAGTTTACTTGCATATTTTGTTCCATAGGAGTCAGTGCCGTTGCTTCCTCGCCACTATTCTGCCCCGACTCTGCCATCGGTCGCATTTGAACACCTTGGTTTGCGAGAAGGTCACAAATCTCTCGCACCTGTGAATCTCTTAGTCCTTTAGGTTCTGACGAGGTTTTACTATTTCGCGCACGCAAGTAATAAAATTTGAGACGCGAAATTGACCGCGGATCTTTCTTATTTTCTAAAGACGCCTCAATCGAAGTCACGCGCGATAGTATAAAGTCATAGTCCTGCTCGATCGTGTAAATTGATTGATACTCGCGTTTCTCCTGACAGTCATCGCGATATATTTGCTGTAGAATATCTTGTTTAGATTCTAAGTCTAATTTCAGCTCTTCTGTGTAGTTTCTTACTCTAAGCTCGAAATCAACTTCGTCGTTTAACAGATATTTAGCGTAGGGGTATTTAAAGCTCATCATTATGTTTCTTATCGCAACCGGCTAAACAGTTCATCCAAAAGATTTCGTACAAACTCTCCAAGCCGATATTTGTAAAAGAAAATCAGAACACATTTGTGACCAATCATAAATAAATCGTATATTGTATATAGAACTGAATATATAATTGTATACTGCCCATGATCGCATATCAGTCCCATAAAGATAGGAAATCCCATAGAAAACGGGACAACTATGCGATCATGGGTAGTATAGCAGCATAAGTATATAGAAAAATAATAAATGAATATAATTTGGCAATAATTATAATAAATAGGTATATTAATAAATAAACAAATTTTTAGAATAATAAATAATCAATACAAATATTTTCCTCAACAATAATCACAATATCTCCAAAAATCCGAAACGAAAATTCTCCAGAAAAACCGTTGTTCTAAATAAACATAGGTAAACGTCTCAAGTTGAAACGCTGTAACTTTCTACAAACTTTGCAAAACATCCGAAAACAACTATAATCATTCATCCAAATTAGACATTAAACCAGAAAAATCCACATTACAATTGTTCGTTTGCAGAGTTTTACCCGAGACTGTTGAATTGGGCCTTACAAGAAAATAACGAACATTCCTGGCCTATATAGAACCATAATCATAAACTGAACTGAATAGAAGAATATTTTAATAATTGCAGGGCGCTGAATTTGACTGCCATAATACAATCTCCAGAAATGCGAGCTAATACCTATGGTTTGGCCATCACGAAGCGTACGAGAATTTATAACTTAAGAGTTCGTCCAAATGAAGCCAGATATTCCCACAAAAATTGTAGGTTCGTACATTTAGTTGGGCGCCATAATGTAGCCGACGCTGGACGATCTGTGAAGCGCGTAGTTTTAAGCGCCACTCCTTTTCGGAGACTACTGCCAAGTTTTTAATGTTGCCCGGATGAGACTGCTTGAATGCGAGTCAAATGCATAGGATCGTTCCAGCTAGCCACACAAACTTAGCCCCAGAATGAGGTACAATACCCTAGCCAGTTAAATTTCCCTGAACCAAAGCTTTCCTTCAAAACACCACGGTAGAAACTCCCCATACCTAAAAGCTTCTCATCATCGGCAGGGTTAATGTTCGCCGCCAGACAGCGCTAACCGAGTGGAAGAGAATTTCATTTGTTTTAAATGTGCCACGCGGCAAGGGAAAACGTATCTAACATAATCGGAGTGATGTGGCAATATTTCAACAAACTAAAAACAGACTATTTCACTACACTAACAAAAAACATTTATTCAGGATTTAATTCAGGTTTTTTTAATCATACGGAGTTCATTTCAATAAAATTTATATTGTACGGTAAGCATGCTTTCAGTTTTCAATTTTTTTACATCTATGTGTTCTATAGGCCTATTGTGTGCGTTTCTTCTCTCCCTATTTCTTCTGTGTGCTTTTTTCTACTCTACCCCGCAGCTGCGTTGAATTCATCCGGGCAAGCGCTGTATAGCTATGGCTAATGATCCCGGGTGGTTTTTTTCAAACCATGTGCGTTTGGATGGTGCTTCCTAGAACGCAGTAACACGTGCACGTGGATCTATAGATCACTTTTTGGGCGCGCCCCGAACAAAAGCGAGGTCCGAAAAACTCACCGGATGGTGGTCTTTGATTTATTCACGGGCCGTCTTCTCTGGACGCCACTTCACCAATACTGTTATAAAGGTACGGACTCACCGAATCTGCTGCGGATGAATGACGAAGCTGCTGTTGCGTACGGAATAATGCAAAGGATCCGTCGTTGCTGGTTTCCTGGTGTTTCGAGTGACCAATCTTGCGCGATTCTCCGTATCGGCACGTGGTTCAAAGATGGCCGCTGGAAACTTCCGATGAAGCGATTTCCTTGCGTCTCAACTTCCTTCCGGCGGAAATAACGTGTGCCGGGATGGTTCGTTCCTTCGATTGCGGCGAGCAACGCGAAAGTGGTAGAGTGTGGCGATCGTACGGTTTCCACAGTTTTTGTGCCTAGTGGAGTAGAAATGATAGCCTAGCGGGGCTATTTGAAGGATCGTTAGCTACGAGTGGGGTCATTTAGTAGAGCACATGTTTTACCTGATCTTTTCGATTCGCACAGAGAATCGTCATGCACTACCTAGCTTTCCTAGCTCGCACTACTTCTCCTATTAGCTATTAGAAAAATAGACATTAAGAGCTCCCTAAAATATCTACCACATCACTAGTACCTGATTTTCAGGTTTTCACACGGAACAAACTCGCGTCACTTCCACACTGTTCAACGTTTTGGAATGAATTGATTAAGCCCTGCAATCCTCAGTTTAGGGAAGGGAATCTCAATGTACCCGGAAGTACGTCATTTCCCGAGGATTCTTCGGGATTACTCGGTATCTCGGAGTATTCAACTGCCTAGCTCATTCTGACGCGAGTAGGTAATCTAGCTTTCCCTTTCCCTTAACTTAAATGAAAGGATTCTTCTTAGAATCAGTATTCGCGCAATCTCGTACGAGCTTGAGAGAAACGAATTTGATCGTTGACTTTAGAGAATGTTGGAGTTATCGACATTGCCTAGATTTTGGCGGATTCTTTTGTAGGTTTGGTAGAATTATGTAAAATTTTGTAAGTGTGGATTCTATTCATATAGAATTATATTATGGCTAACTATCCCGTCGTATGTCTATATTGATCATGGGGGTATGATTGGTTATATCTAAATATTTGAATTTGGAAATTGTATTTTTACAACTAAGAATGTACAACTTTTACAAGGGTGATTAAATGGCGCGTTCCCTGTGCGATTTGGGGGCGATTTAAGGGCGCCAAAAAAATGACGGCGGCAAATCGCCCAATGTTGCATTTGAAATAGCCCCCTAATTGCCAGCAATTTGCTGGCAAATTGAAGGGCAATTATCGCATCCGAGTTGGCAGCCCCCCGTTAGCCAGCAACTTGTCCTTTTTGATTGGGAACCCGGTCAAAAAAAAAATGCGGACGAACATGGTCAGGCGATTTAAATAGTTTGACGCTTAACTCAACTCGCCTGTGCTAATTGCCCCTAGGAACAAATGCAATTTGCGAATGCGATTCCCAGTCAAAAATGGCAATTTGCTGACTAGCGGGGGGCTATTTGCCAACTCGGATGCGCTAATTGCCCTTCAATTTGCCAACAAATTGCTGGCAATTAGGGGGCTATTTCAAATGCAACATTTGGGCGTTTCCCCGCCGTCATATGTCCTCCCGAAGCTATTCGAGATACTGCGCGCCCTGAATTTGGTCTACAATTGCAGTTTGCCAACGAACGGAATCAGCTTGACTCCATCACCGACTCCCATCTGTTTGCCATGGAATTTGGATGTTATGGCGGCGACCTTTCCCGGTCAGGTAAAGCTAAGGAGGGTATATGTCCTCCCGAAGCTATTCGAGATACTGCGCGCCCTGAATTTGGTCTACAATTGCAGCTTGCCAACGAACGAAATCAGCTTGACTCCATCACCGACTCCCATCTGTTTGCCATGGAACTTGGATGTTATGGCGGAGACCTTTCCCGGTCAGGTAAAGCAAAAGAGGGTATATGTCCCTCCTAAGCTACTCGAGATACTGCGCACCCTGAGTTTGATCCACCATTGCAGCCTGCCAACATACGTAATCAGGTCAACTCCGTCACCAACACCCACCCGTCTACCACATAACTTGAAGGACACGACATCAACCTTTTCCGGTCAGATAACAACGCTCTAAACAAGTCAGACCAACTCGAAGGACATGGAATTCCTGTATCCGTTTCCTCAGGTAAATTCAATGAATGTATATGTCCTTCCGAAGTAGGACATACAGATTCTGCCCCCGTTGAAAGCCCACCCCATTTACAGGCATTTGCTTCCACAATCACTCGATATACCACCGTTCAACTGTCAGGAGAAAACTTGCAGGGACATCTTAAAATCTACTATCAGAACGTGAGAGGGCTACGCACAAAAATTGATGAGCTGTTCGTCGCTGCTTCGGATGTTGATCATGATGTTATTGTTCTGACCGAAACGTGGCTGAATGATCAAATCAACTCGCTCCAATTATTTGGCTCAAGGTACTCTGTATGTCGTAACGATCGCGATCCTAATAGTGCAGGGAAGAAACGTGGTGGTGGTGTGCTCATTGCAGTTTCCAACCGACTCTCATCCAAACACAAAAATGACACTCACAATCTCGAACAACTCTGGGTAAATATCCGTGGCCCCTATACTAATCTCTGTATGGGTGTTGTACATATTCCCCCCGATTCCGCAAGTGATGTAGAAATTATTCAGAAGCACATAGACTCCGCACTTGACATTGCAACTTCCATTGAACCCAACACGGTACATCTACTATTTGGTGATTACAACCAGCCTGAACTTCTTTGGAAGAGCACTCCTTCCGGGTATGCTTTCCCAGACCCTTTTGAATCAACCTTTTCGAGGGCGAGTACTATCTTACTGGACGGAATGTCTGTACTGAACATGCGACAAATGTCTACAGTGAATAATAGGCGAAATCGAATCCTGAACTGTTCCTCCTGTTTATAAATGAAGAAGCTTCAATGAACTGTACCGTATCAGAGGCACTTGAGCCTTTAGTTGCTGTAGACGCACATCATCCTCCACTTCTGGTAACGCAGATTTGTCCGCAGCTGGTTCTCTATGACGAGATGGAGGATGTCAGGGAGTTCAACTTTTCGAAGACTGACTTCTCTAGGCTTCATAACTCACTACAAACAATCGACTGGGAGACTTTCTTGAATTTCGCGATCGATGTAGATGCTGCCGTAGAAAAACTCTCACTGGTGTTAAAACAGCTTTTCAGTAAACATGTGCCTGCACCTCGCCCCCGAAAAAAACCACCATGGTCCAACAACCGGCTACGTAAACTGAAAAGATTGCGAGCTGCCGCGCTTCGACATTACACTATTCGAAGAAACCCAATCACAAAAAGGGAGTTCACTATAGCCAGTAACAGCTACAAAACATATAACCGCTTTCTCTACTCAAGACACGTAGCACAAACCCAATCGAACCTAAAACGAAACCCAAAACGGTTTTGGTCCTTTGTAAATGGAAAACGTAAAGAAAATGGGCTTCCTTCCAGTATGTTCCTCGCAGGTGAAACGTCCAATACTCCCAGCGGTATCTGTAATTTGTTCGCAAAACATTTCTCGAGTGTGTTTAAAAATGAATCGGCTAGCTCAACTCAGGTGGACTGTGGCCTTCAAGATGTCCCTCGCGATGTAATCAATTTTGGAAACATTCAATTTACTGGCGAAGACATTATGGCTGCCATAAGCAAGTTAAAGTCCTCTACATCGGTGGGGCCAGATGGGATTCCTTCCATTATACTGAAAAAATGCGCAAGCGCATTGTGTACACCTTTCCGACTAATCTTCAACCAATCACTGTCACAATCAGTGTTTCCCGTGTGTTGGAAAAAATCAGTAATGTTTCCCGTTTTTAAAAAAGGTGATAAGCAAAATGTTGCGAACTATCGTGGTATAACCTCGCTCTGCGCTGGATCAAAGTTGTTTGAGATCCTAGTAGGAAATATGCTCTTTCGTGAGACCAAAGCATACATATCGAAGGACCAACATGGTTTTTTTGCAGGCAGGTCAACAACCACCAATCTAGCCCAATTTACATCGTACTGTATTAAAAACATCGAAGATGGATCACAAGTAGACACTATATTCACTGATCTTAAAGCTGCCTTCGATCGTGTAGACCACTCTCTTCTTCTGGCAAAGATCGAGCGACTGGGTGCTCCATCAAATTTTACAGGATGGCTTAAATCATATCTCGTAGATCGTTCTCTGTCTGTGAAATTAGGAAGTAACGTGTCATATAGCTTCATCAACTTGTCGGGTGTACCTCAAGGGAGCAATTTCGGACCGTTGCTTTTTTCTTTATTCTTCAACGACGTCTGCTATGTTATACCCCCAGGGTGCAAACTCATATATGCTCTTTCTCATTGTGCGGTCAATAGAGGACTGCATCGAACTTCAGCGACATCTAGATGCTTTCTGTAACTGGTGTAATCGCAACTTGTTGGCTCTCAGTGTGTCCAAATGCTCTATAATATCTTTCACGCGCAGAAAAAATCCAATTCTCTGGAGCTACAATATCGCCGGCCAATTGCTAGAGAGAGTGTCAGTTATCAGAGACCTTGGTGTACTCCTGGACTCGCAACTGACATTCAGAAACCATTACTCTCACGTTATAGCACATGGAAATAGAAACCTTGGCTTCATAATAAGAATCGCCAACGAGTTTACTGATCCATATTGTCTGCGGGCATTGTATTTTTCACTTGTTCGGTCTGTCCTGGAAGCTTCCGCAGCCATTTGGTGTCCTTATACGAGCATTTGGACTAACAGAATTGAAGCAGTACAAGCAAGATTCCTCCACTTTGCTCTTAGAACTTTGCCGTGGCGTAACCCAACAGAGCTACCACCATACATTGATCGCTGTCGTCTGCTCGATATGGAAACTCTGGCAAAAAGGCGAAATACATCCAGAGCGATATTTGTTGGGAAAATATTGACTGGCCAAATGGATGCCCCAGATATTCTCTCACAAATCAACATTAACGTACCCCCCCAGAAACCTTAGATCACGTAACTTTTTAAGACTAGACTTTCAGCGCACCGAGTACGGTCAGAACGAACCCATAAGGGCGATGTGTAATGTTTTCAATAGTGTGTATGACCATTTCGATTTTTATGTTTCTAGTGATGTTTTCAAGAATAGACTTAGGAGATTGACTTAGCTTATAAGATTATGTGAAAATATTTCTGTAATGATATTGAAATGCTGTATACCTTGTATGTAATTTTGTTAATTTGTAATGTCAGTTCATTTTTATTGTAGGAAAAACATGCGAAAAGATTATGGGTTTTACGCGCATTCGAGGTCTGCTTCTGAAGTGAACCTTGAAATGGGCGTTTCCCATACAACAACATTAAATTTCATGTAGACCAACATGGGTCAGATGGAAAATGGAAATAAATAAATAAATAAACTCGGATGCGCTAATTCCCCTTCAATTTGCCAACAAATTGCTGGCAATTAGGGGGCTATTTAAAATCCAACATTTGGGCGTTTCCCCGCCGCCAAATCGCCCACGGAATGCGCTATTTAATCGCCCTTAATTGCCTAATATTAAAATTAAAATTAATGCTTATTTTCGGATTCATTATCTACTCACATATACTTACCAGTATACTAGGTAATCACCACCAAATTATAGGAAGAATCAATGGTGAAATTGGTATTGCACTTCAAAACTTATCACAATCTGACGTTCATTAAGACTTTAGGTCAGAGATCTTGTTCTACTATACATACACACGATTCCACAATTACCCATATTCGTTGGCTAAATGAAATGCACTAGACAAACAAAGTACAAGTATAAACACACCAATTGTCCAAAAACCAATTTTAGGCTTAAACCAAACATTTTTTTTTGTTTTTGTTTGAAAAACGCGAAAAACAACCAAGTCCATTTCAGCTGCCAGAAAATTTGTCTAGGTATTGAAATTGCCTTTAAATCGCATTCGCAAATTGCATTTGTTCCGAGGGGCAATTAGCAAAGGCGAGTTGAGTCAAACGGCAAACTTTTTAAATCGCCTGACCATGTTCGTCCGCATTATTTTTGACAGGGATAGGTTATGGCCCTATTCGAACACGTTTAGTTAAGACGAAAAAGTCTTGGTCGTTTTTTAGCTTTTGCATTCGAAATGAGTACAAGTGCTGCGGATACAACTGAAACCGGATCAGTTCACATGAGTTCCCATCTTCCGGGAATCGAAAGACTCGCCGGTCGCGACAACTGGTCCACGTGGAAGTTTGCAGTGCAAACGTTCCTGGAGTTAGAGGACCTTTGGATTGCGGTGCGGGCAAAAATTATTTTACTCCTCGATCCGATCAACTATGTCACGTCAAAGAATCGGCAATGTCTCGAGATGTTTGGTTAAAACTCGAGGACGCATTCGAAGAAAAAGGGCTGACGCGAAAAGTCGGGCTCCTACATAAACTTATTAGGGCAGATCTGACATCCTGCTCATCCATGGATGAATACGTCAATCAGATTGTATCCACCGCACATCAACTAATAGGAATCGGTTTTTCTATGTCAGAGGATTGGATCGGAACATTGTTGTTGACCGGTCTTCCGGAAGAATATCATCCGATGATAATGAACAATAATTAATGATATTGTTTTGTAATTTTATGTAAACATCCGTCAGCAGTATTTAACTTTAATATAATTTATAATGTGGATCCCTTAACAGGAAATCTATTTCAACTGGGATTCCACCTTAGTTAATTATCTTAACTTAATTGCACATCAATAAATGTCTGTCTCAGCTCAGTTTGTTTTATTTGTTTTGTTTGTTTTTGTTGCCATTGTTCATGGGCTGAGACAAGTTGCGTCCACTACCAGAAGGCTCTTGTATGAGTTCTTTGGTGTGGGGGAGTGTGGTAGGCAATTAAAAAAAACGACAAATCCGTATACGCCAGAACAGAACGGCATGGCAGAGCGTGCAAACCGTTCCATAGTTGAACGCGCTCGGTGTCTATTGTATGGAGCAAGTCTACACAAAAGTTTCTAGGCATAAGCCGTAAACACCTGTCTACTTATTAAATCGTTCACCTACACGAGGGCATGAATCCACGCCAGAGGAAGTTTGGATAAGCATTAAGCCAGATTTGTTCCATTCGAGAAGCTTTGGCACAAAAGCGATTGTTCAAATATCAAAACAGAAGCGAAGGAAACTAGACCCAAAATCGCACGAATGTATCCTTGTCGGCTACGATGAACATACGAAAGGGTATAGGCTCTACGACCCGCAATCTAAATTTTTTTAATTAGTCGCGAAGTTCGGTTTATCAACGAAATCATACGCGACAGCAAACCGCAGGAGAAACGTCGAAATATAGTGCAATTGGACATCGGGGAAGGTGTGGTGCCAAACGTAAGGGGTGCGGAGAATCGAATCGAACAGGTAGATGATGAATCCTATGACGAGAATTTTTTTGACACGGACTGTGTTGGGGAAATCGAAGACAGCGCAACTCAATTCCACGGGTTTGACGATACAACTGGTGCAGTGATCAGTGATCCGTTGTGCTCCCACCGCAAACATCTTCAAATCCACCGCAATCACCGGTGTTGAGACGCAGTGGTCGGGAGCACAAACGTCCAGGCAAGTACGATGAATTTTGAAGTTTCATACGGAGATTTGCCGCTTTCGAATCTGTTACAGGAAACCTTCTCAGATGTTCCCAATGACAATCAGAGTCAGTATGATTCATCTGAAGAACCAGATTCCCAGGGTCAGGTCAATCACAAGTTGAGCTGTGCAGTATCGACAGCCAGGAGTCTATTAATTGATTGATCCTCTTTCTCACGATGAAGCGCTAGCTCGGGAGGACTTAGCAAACTGGAAAAAGGCTATGTTTGACGAGTACGAGGCGCTTCTAGCAAACAACACTTGGACATTGACTGAATTGCCAAGCGGAAGAAAAGCTATTAAGTGTAAGTGGGTCTTTAAGACTAAGTACGACGCAAATGGCAATGTAGATAGGCACAAAGCGTGTCCAGTTGTGAAAGACTATTCGCAGCGAAAGGGGGTGGACTACGACGAAACCTACTCTCCAGTGGTTCGTCACAGTTCTCTGCGCTACCTGTTTGCACTTTCCGCCAAGTATAATTTTCCGATGGACCAAATGGATGCCACTACTGCGTTTCTTCAAGGCGAATTAGAGGAGGAAATTTTTATGGAACATCCACCCTGTTTCGAGAAACCAAATCAACGAGGAACGGTATGTCGTTTGAATAAAGCTCTTTATGGTCTGAAACAGTCCAGCCGCGTTTGGAATGCAAAGTTAAATGCAGCTTTGAAGCGTTTCGGTTTAATATCCTTGAGGTTCGATCCATGTCTCTACTATCGGATCGCAAAAGGAAATTTTTTGTTTATTGCTATGTTGACGACAATGAATTCCATAATGACGAAGCGCTTATGAATGAGATCAAGATGAAGTTGAGTGATACATTCCGCATGAAGGACTTGGGACCGATCAACAGCTGCCTGAGAATTCGTATCACTCGCACAAAAATTGTGTTATGCTGGATCAGCAATCATACATTGAATCAATGCTCACCCAGTTTAACGTGCAGGACGCCAAACCGGTTTCAACTCCATCGAATCCAAGTATAAAACTAACTATAGATATGACTCCGCAGACGTCAGAAGAAGCCGAAGAAATGAAACGAGTTCCGTACCAGGAGGCTGTTGGAAGTTTGTGGTATCTAGCTCATTGTACCAGACCAGATATTATGTATGCAGTCAACCAATTAAGCCGTTACAATTCGAACGCTGGAACCAAGCACTGGGAGGCAGTCAAACATTTGTTTAGATACCTACGAGGAACGTCTACAATGAAGTTGTAATATAAGAAACAAGGAAATACCGAGCAGTGTGGCGACGGCCTTTGACTTCAACTGGACGCGGAATGCGATAAAAGCGAAAATGTTGGCAATTTTAAAATGTAATTAGTTTAAGCAACCACCATTGGGGCCAAGGGGCCTGTTGGTGAAGGTAATAAACATAAACATAAACACCGATGCCATCTGGGCTTCTGATTTGATCGATCGTAAGTCAACGAGCGGCTACATCTGCATGTTACAAGGAGGTGCGGTTGCTTGGTGCTGTGAACGACAATCAACTGTAGCGCTGTCGTCATGCGAAGCCGAGTATATGGCGCTGGCGGCCACTGTTCAGGAAGCTTCGTGGTGGCGCGGATTGTTAGCACAATCTGGATAGGAGAAACCGATCGAAATACGCTGCGATAACCAAAGTGCTATTAGCATCGCCAAGAATGGCGGTTACACACCACGTACCAATATGCTTCATACGTGGTGTGTAATCGCCATTACGCCATGATTACATCCGGGACGCTCACGAACAGAACATCAATTTGATTTATGTTAGCACCGATGAACAAACAGGGGACGGATTGACCAAATTTCTCGAACGCATTAAGCTGGAGCGAAATCGAACAGCGATGGGGATTAGCACGTCAGCTTAAGGGGGTGTGTTGGAGAATTAGCTGCGATTCGTCTAGTCGTATATCTGTGACCTCAGAGTTACACATCGATCAAGAATACTGCTTATATTCGAATAAGCGTACATCGCTGTCAGATGTAGGAAATAGGTTTTCACTCTTCATCTTTTACTTTTTAATAAACCTTTGACCACGTTACACGCGTTTATATTTTCATTGCGTCCCTATAACAATAATTTCTGATAGCAAGGATTATCGTTCATTCAATATATTGTATACTTGTAACTCACGTGTTGCCCTTACAGCTCTGTACAATGACCAACATAAAACTAGATAGGGTGATGAGCCTATTTTGGCAGTATTAAGCACTATTTAGACTCTCGGTGAAAATGAACGTGAACATGTGTTGAATACCTTCCATTGTTCACGGTGGACGACGTCGTGAACAGTTTCATCAGCGAACAACGATTTCACGCTCACCTGGCAGTTTACAGTTTGTCAGAATGCAATCTGTTATTCGAAGGCGAACGTTCACCGTGAACAGCGATGACATTTATATTCACCACTCCGCATCAATTCCGCCCATCGTCGCGTTTATACTCCCGGTGAACAAGTGAATTATCCACTGCGAACATATTTCACCGTGGAATATTTAAAAAGATCGGGGAATATGAATATTGTTGCATTGATTCAATTATATCGAATAATTGTGCATGGATTCGCTAAGTATATTAAAGTACTATCGTTTAGTTCCAGTTTCATAAAGTTCTGTGCGCTAATATGTGAGATATTGGAAAAAAACAATTTGGCGCACATCGAGTACACGTTCATTTTCACCGAGGGTGTAAATAGGCCTTTAGGGAGAGGGTCGCACTATTTTTTGAACAACTGTAAAAGAAGCCATATTACCTATAACCTTTCTCAGAATAAAGTATCAGTGTACTGTTTCTTAAACATCTATATAATGCTTATTTAGCAGAATTGTCGCAATTTTCGGCATAAATGAAAATAAATGTTCTATTATGTGAATCTATTCCTACTTCAACGATCCAATTATCGCCTCATGGGTGTGCCAATTTACACCTCATCGAAAAACAATCTAGTTGCAACGCAATGCCTCATATTCCATTTACGTCGATTCTAACTAGATATCCAGATCATGGACGCCAACGCATGATTTGTAAAACGAATCATTCTGCTTTTTTCAGCCGATCAAAACAAACGTAAACATCAGCTGTTAGTAGAAGAGCGCCTAGAATTGTGCACGCAGGAAATAATCATGTGAAAGTTAACAACTGGAATGACAAGTTTCACATCACACATTGCTTTCTCCCAATCCGAATTGTATGTGAAGATTAAAATAAAATATCAGCAATCAACAATTAATTGAATAACTTGAAATAATTGATTACTTATACCTGAAATTGCATTACAATATATTTTCAAGTTCATGTTTTGGTTTGGCCGCACTGGTGATTCTTTTCTGTATGATGGATGCAAAAAGTTTGTTTTGATTGTGGTAGTGTATCGAACAAACCATGGTGATAATATGAACCCCCCAGAGGCGACGCGTGGTTCCACCCAGTTAAGCTCAGCCGGAAATGAACTGGAATTCCGGCTGGTTCCAGCTCGCATTCCGGCTCCAGTGACACAACCGATTCTAGTTAGAATCGGTTGTGTCACTGGAGCTGGAATACGAACTGGAACCAGCCAGAATTCCAGTTCAGTTCCGGCTGAACTTTACTGGGCACCGTTAACCTGTTAAATATATCACGAGGGCCCTCAAAATGTCACGAAATAAGCAACTGATCAGAAACGTCACTAATTCAATTCCATGAGACGTTTCTGATCATATGATGCTGAATTTACCGTAGAACAAGAGCACAAAATATATTACATCTTTCAAATGGGATAGCAATTGGAATTTTCCAAATGCAATTAATTAAATCCAGAGAACTTTTTTTCCTCGCAAAATATCATAGGAAAACTGCATTCAATATCTAGCACTCATGATTAGAACATCTCCTGATTTGAGTTTGTTTATTTTACACTTTCAGTAGTCATATTTTCAGCATTTAAATGCAAACAACAAACGGTTTCTTTTAAGCAAAAGTAGATGGTTCATTATTATCGTTGAACCAACCAATACATACGCGCTTGCAAGTATGTCCCTCCCAAGGTAAGAAACATTTTGTTAGGCTACCCAAGAAAACAAGCGTATGAACGTATGACGCAATGTGTTTGAAAATTATAGAGTACTTGACAATCTGTAAGTGTATTAGTGTGTTCAACGATTTGTTTTCCTCCACCTGTCATAATTTCTGATAGCTGGAGGAAAACAAATCGAAAAAAAGCTTTTCGGTCAGATTATTTGCATGGTGGATCGAACCCAACCGGTATTGAAGTCTCCGGAGTAAGTTTCACAGTGACACAGAGCATTTAAACACCATTATAAATACTTTAGGCAAGCGATTTCAAACGTTTAAATTGACGGACAGGTTTACATATGCTGGAGGAAAACAAACTCCCAAGTAGTGTGAGTGAAATCATTTGCATAGAACTCTATAAAGCGCTCTCGTTTTGCACATAGCTCCAACGCCCAGCAATGCACGCTGGTTCAATATTTGATTTGAACCAGTGCAAAAGGGAATAGAAAAAGCAGTCGTCCTTGACACTCACCCTGTTATTCCAGCCATCGCTCATCAAGCTGGTTCCATCCAGAGCATGCGGTGAGAGTAAAAGATGCGTGCAAGTTTTTGGTTGAACCGGTCATGGGAAAGCAGAAAATTTCTGTATTCTACTCGCTGGAGACGTCGAGTTGGTTTATCGTTCGGATCAAATTGTCAAACTTCGAGGTTCGGAGATTATTACTTTCATTTAAAATAGTTATCGTGCTACTGTCATAATGGGTTTCGGGTCGTCCGATTTTGGAAACCTGTGCAATGAACAGATTGAACGTACCGACGCGTCGCCTCTGGAATCCCCGTATTTAATAATAACATAAACACTATGTCTATCCTAGTGTTTAACGAGTGCTTTTAAAGTAAAATTATCGTAAAAATATTCTACAGCTACATAAAGGTATGTATCAGTGCAATGTTTAATATATTTGTGCCGAAATAACGAGATATGAGACAGTAAATGCTGGCTCGTAAGTGTTTATTTTGCTAAGCGCCGTTGCGTCCTGTTTCGGTTCACTACGTGAGTGAGGGGAATTTTTTTCATTAAACGTTTATTTGACACGGCATTTGCAAAAGCTTTTTTACGCCGGGTTTTTTTTACATAACATGTTACAAAAGTTCTTAAGACTATCACGTTATAATAAAAATTCACTTTCTAATGATAACACTGAGGATAATCATCATTTTGAATGTTTTTATTTATACTCTATTTTCTTGAATTTCATTGTAAACCTATTGATAGTTTTTCTGTAATCTTTGTTTATTTTTTTCTTTATTTATATCGTTTTATCTAACTTAACTAACTGCGAAGAAATCTAAATTGTTTGTGGGTAGCAAGGGAAAAAACTAGAAACGTTGTGGATAATTATATTTGAATATTTATTGTTTTCATGAATAAATATGGCCCATGTATGTAAGATCTCGTAAAGCGAGGATATCACGAACAGGAACATAGGGTGGTTTTCTTCTGGCTCGTAAGGAGTCTATTAATTGGGATCTGGCTTCACGATATTCAGTGCAAGACCAAACAACATGTGCAATGTCTTCGTAACCCTCTCCGCAAGCACATTGATTATCTTCTGCTATCCCAATACGGCGGAGATGCGCATTCAACGTATAATGGTTGGACATGAGCCTAGACATCACACGAATGAAGTTTCGACTTACATCCGACCCTTTGAATCATGCCTTCGTTGATACTTTAGAGATAATTGAGTGCAACCACCGTCCCAGATCACCATTGTCCCATGATGTTTGCCAACTAGTCCTCTGACGAGAAGCGCTATAAAATTCATTGATGGCAATAGGTCTTTCATAGCTGTCACCGTCCAGTGCCCCTATTTTGGCTAAATTATCCGCTCTCTCATTACCCGGTATGGAGCAATGAGCGGGAATCCACACTAAGGTAATTTGATAAGATTTATTTGTTAATTTGGTTAAGTATTCTCGTATTTTCTTCAAAAAGAACGGAGCGTGATTATCAAGCTTTAAAGAGCGTAGTGCCTTAATTGTGCTGAGATTATCTGTGAGGATGAAATAATGGCTCGGAAGTAAAGTATCAATGATTTCCAGACTATAGTGAACTGCTGCTAGTTCGGCTGTGTAAACAGAGGCAGGTTCTGCAAGCTTGAAAGAGATCGAGGTGTTATTGTTGAAAATACCGAAGCCAGTGGCCTCATTGATTCGTGACCCATCATTGTAGAACATTTTATGGCAGTCAATACGTTGGTATTTACTTATGAATATTTTAGGGATCTCCAGAGAGCGCAGGTGATCCGGGATTCCACGAATTTCCTCTTGCATGGACGTGTCGAAAAATAAAGTGGAATCGGGAGTATCTAGTATATTAACATATGTCATAACATAACTAGAAGGCGTTATTTCTTGTGACATGTGATTGAAATACACTGTCATGAATCTGGTTTGGGATTGAAGCTCGACAAGTCTTTCAACATTTTCAATTACCAGTGGATTCATAACCTTACATCGTATAAGTAAACGAGAGGAGAGATCCCAGAATCGATCTTTTAAGGGAAGAACTCCCGCTAGTACTTCAAGACTCATCGTATGTGTCGATTGCATGGAACCCAAGGCGATTCGTAAGCAACGATACTGTAATCGTGCCAATTTAATAATGTGAGTGTTTGCAGCTGAACGGAAACAGAAGCACCCATATTCCATTACTGAAAGTATCGTTGTTTGATACAATCTTATCACGTCACTTGGATGAGCACCCCACCAAGATCCGGTTATTGTTCGGAGAAAATTTATCCTTTGTTGGCACTACTTTATCAGATACCTAATGTGGCCTCCCCATGTACCTTTAGAATCGAACCAAATTCCGAGATATTTAAAGGTAATGACTTGGGCTATCGTTCTACCAACCAACTGAAGCTGAAGCTGAGCTGGATCACGCTTCCTTGAAAAAACAACCAACTCTGTTTTCTCCGTAGAGAAATCGATGCCTAGCTTCAAAGCCCAACTTGTTGTAAATTTATGGTTTTTGGTCCTGTAACATCTGCAAGTTGTCTTAGAGTGTAAAAATTGTAGAGATGGTGGCTTAAACAAGAACCTTGTGGTAGGCCCATGTAATTTAATCTGAATGTTGCCAAATCGCCATATGAAAAATGCATGTGCTTTTCTGACAATAAGTTGTATAAATAACTATTTAATATTGGTGAAAGAACACATTGATGTAGTTTCTCTGAGAGAACATCAATGGAAACAGAGTTGAATGCTCCTTTTTTGTTTCAGAACACAGATGCCATTTGTTCTTTTTTGCGTAAGCTAGTTGGATTTCTGACGAAAGTAGCGCCAGACAATCATTCGTTCACTTTCCCCTCCGAAAACCAAACTGGGTATCTGATAGCAAGCCGTTCGCCTCAACCCAATTGTCTAGACGTCGTAGGATAATTTTTTCCAACAATTTCCTAATGCAGGATAGCATTGCAATCGGTCGATACGAGTTATGGTCGGAGGCTGGTTTTCCCGGTTTTGGAATGGCGATAACTCTCACTTGTCTCCAGTCGTTCGGGACAATGTTCTCCACAAGAAGCTTATTGAATAAATTCAACAAGCGTCTTTTTGCTAGGTCAGGCAGATTCTTCACCAAGTTGAATTTAATTCTGTCTGGACCCGGAGCATTATTGTTACATGAGAGGAGTGCAATTGAAAATTCCATCATTGTCAAAGGCGAATCTATGGAATCGTTACTTGTGGGAGCATCGCGAATGATTTTCTACGCAGGAGCAGAATCTGGACAAACTTTCTTGGCAAAATTAAATATCCAGCGATTCGAAAGATCTTCGCTTTCATTAGTTACGTTTCGATTCCTCATTCTTCTGAAGTGTTCCAAAGAGTACTCATTGATGTTTCTCTCGACAAGCCATCAACGAAGCGTCTCCAATAATTAGACTTTTTGGCACGACGGAGACTGTCAAATTTGTTTTGCTAAATCGAATAATTTTCAAAGTTCGCACGTGTACACCCTTTTCGTTTCACAATTTCTTTGTAAGCAACTTGTTTAGCTTCATATGCATCCGAGCACTCTTTGTCCCACCAGGGATTAGGAGGCCGGCTATTCATTGTCATGCCAGGATTGCATTTCGTTTGGGTTTGTTATGCTGCTTCAATAATCAAACCCGCTAGAATATATATTCTTCGGTAGGTGGTAGCTCTTCCGTCGACACATGAGAAGTGGAAATTAAAGATTGGTATTTTTTCCAATCAATATTTCGTGTCAAGTCATAAGGGACATTGATTGAATTCGTGAGGCCTAATTCACTGTTAATTGAAATAACGACTGGCAAATGATCGCTACCGTGAGGATCACGTACAACCTTCCACGTGCAATCTAACCGAAGTGATGTCGAGCATAGAGATAGATCTAATGCACTTGGTCGTGCGGGTGGTCTGGGGATGCGTGTTATTTCGCCTGTATTTAAAACTGCCATATTGAGCTCGTCACAAACATTGTATATCAAAGAGGATCGATTATCATTGAAGAGGGAACCCCACAATACTCCGTGCGAGTTGAAGTCTCCCAGTATCAGCCGCGGAGCAGCCATGGATTCCACTGCCTCAAAAATATGACGTTGTCCAATTTGAGCTTTGGGAGGTATATATATAGAAGCGATAGACATGTCTTTGCCTTTAATGTTCGTTTGGACAGCTACAGCCTCAATGCCCGCGAACAAGGGGATGTTACTTCTATAGAAAGAATAGCACTTTTTTATTCCTAGAAGCACTCCTCAATACGGGGTGTCTCGGTCTAGGCGAATAATGTTGAAATCATTCAAGTTGAAATTAATGTTTGAGGTAAGCCATGTTTCACATAAAGCAAAAGCATCGCATTTCAAATTATGCAGCAAAATTTTTAAGGAGTCAATTTTAGGTATGATACTTCTGCAGATCCACTGTAAAACAGTGATGGAATCTTTCACTGGAGGAGTGGAATTATCCATCGAAAGATACAATCGCTGCAAGGATGGGCCATGGAGCAATCAGCTGCTCTAAAAATGTTCTAATTGTTGAAAGGAACGCTGAAAGTATACTTTTTAGTGGTTCAGAAATATTGAATGCTTTGAAAATCCAATCAACAATTTCAGGAAATTTCAATAAACCTATCCCCGGTTGAGGCTCGGAGGAAGTTGAAGTTTTATTATTTCCACTAATGGTGTTCTGTTTGGATTGTACATTACCAAAACCGGGAGGGACTGGCTTCGGTATTGCATCGGAATTCTTTAGCTTTGGCCGCAATTTATTTGTTGGAGGAAAATTTTAAGGCCCTTGCTTGGCAGTTTGGGAAAAGAGGATTGTTTTCTTTTCTTGGATCCTCTAGGTAAAACAAATGATGTACCTTCGAACGCTTCGTCAGAGTCAGACTCTTTCGGTAATAGAATAGCGTATCTGTTTTCTGGGACCGTGGGTTCAGGAGTAGCATTTTTCAGTATTTCTGCATAAGAGCGCTTAGACCTCTCCTTCAAGGATTGTTTAATTTTATCCTCCCGCTATTTATATATGGGATATGCAAGGAGCTCGTGTGAATTTTCTCCGCAATGTAAACATTTTTCTAAGTTTTTATTGCATGTATCCTCTTGGTGAAGCCCCCACATTTGCCACACCGTATCTTATTGGAACAGTAAGTGGCTGTGTGGCCAAGCTGTTTACAATTGAGGCAATTCATCACACGAGGGATGAAAAGGCGAACGGGGAGACGAATTTTATTAATAAGAACATGGCTAGGCAAAGCAGACCCAGCGAAAGTTACACGAAATGAATAGGTCGGTAAACTTTTTTCTCTTCTTCAATTGATACTGAGTACAATTGCTTAACATCGAGTATTTTTACTTTATTAAGCAGGGTGTTCTTGAAACAACCAACACCATGCTTAAGTATATCCTCGGCAGCGAGGCTGGGTTCGGAGATGACTCCATAGCATTCTATTTCGCGCGAAAGTATATAAACTTTATATTCACGCGTGAAGAGTTCACAGGCTACTATCTCGTTAGCTTGTCTAATGTTATCAATGCTAACTCGAAGTTTGCCTTTATTTACTTTCACGATCTCTGTTACAGCAGAAAATCATGAAGTCAGATTCCGTGCAATTTTGACAAGGTTTAACGGCTTTCCTTTCCGCCTGAAGAAAACTCGCCAAGGTCAAGAAGACTCTTGAGGGTATAATTTTATTCTAGGGGGAGTTGAGGGAGAGGGATCAGAAGAATTTTGCTCTTGTGAAATGGAGGATTCCATCTCACTATCCTCCATCTCGCCTACCATACACAATAAGTTGATTAAATACTAACACTAGCTGAATTATACTAAAATCTACCTGTCCTTCGAAGAGTTGTAGTTTCACGCTGTCTCCCTCTGTCACACGCTCGGGTTGAACACAGCGCAACCACCACTACCAAGATGGAGCCGCTGTTTACCTGTGGGTCCAGTGGTATTTCCTTAGTACGTAGCGTGGCTAGGTACACAAATACACAAAAGCCCGTATCTGCACTAGCACAGATGAATAAGTGATGATGAAGCGAGACGCTTCACCAACAAGATGCAGCTCTGTCTCACTTCGTCACAAGCGCCGACTGTGTGCAGCGCCGCCACTACCACCACCAAGGTGGGGCGCCGCTTACCTGTGGGTCCAGAGGCATTGCCCTACCACGCAGCGCGGCTAGGTACACAAATACTCAAAATCCCGTATCTGCACTAATACGGATGAATGAGTGATGATGAAGCGAGCCGCTTCACCAAACAGATGCAGCTCTGTCTCACTCCGTCGCAAGCGCCGGTTGTATGCAGTGTAACCACTACCACCACCAAGGTGGGGCGCCGCTTACCTGAGACTTCGTTGCCTTCGCACCAACACTCGCTTATCGCGTGGTACCACCACCAAACGACCGCTCTCGCAGCCAACAATCCTGCAAGTCTCCACACCAACACAGCATCAAATACTGACACGGTACACAAACTTCTAGCCTATTCACGGCTTGCACAGCCTTGGTTGCTACAACCAATCAGCAAACACAACCTTTCAAGGTGAAGGCTAAAACTGAGTGAGGGGAATTAGCAGATATTTCAATAAGGTGATTTTCTTTTAATTTAAAGTTTGTTTTAGAGGATAGTTCTAAATGTATATGTGCGCAACAAATAAAGAATATTTATTGAGCTTACTTTTGCACACCTGTTGTTTTGGCCATATCTATCTTGTCATTATCTCATATGCTTGGTTCGAAACCAAGCGGTACGAAATAGGGTCACAATAGGCTCTACTGCCATAATAGGAACATCACCCTATTTGCTAACAAATGTTCTCATAGCGATATACAAAAAAAAAAGAATCAAAACAATTCTTATTGCAGTTCTGTTTCTAATTCGCAATAACAACATTGGTATGAATATGCGATTCGATTTATACAAACGTGCTCTACTGCAACCCTTTGATGCGCAATTAGAATGAAGCGTGTACAGAGAAGGAAAGAACGAGGAAATCGAAAATTCGGGTACATATAGTTTGACGGTGCTTGTCTTTCCTACTTGATAAAACTGACTTATTTATTTATTGTCGTCAAACAAGAGTATAGATTGTTTTGTTACAACGATAAAATCACAGAGAACAGACATCCATGATCGAACAAAAATATTTAAAATACGTGTCAACATTTGAATTAATATATGATAAACACTAGCGCCGCCACACCAACCTATCCCAATCCTGAATGGATTCAGTATGGAATCTTGCTCAAAGAAAACAACTGATTCCGACTCTATCGGTTGATGCATTTGAGCTGGAATTCATGCTGGAAGTCCGAACCGGTTCCGGACTAGTTTGACTGGGTAGAAGAATAACCGCTCTCAATTCTGTCGAACTCAGCCACAAAAAACATGACGACAGTAGCGCACTTGGTTTGGACATCCCAACTATCTTCGAAACCGCTAGAGATTTTTTTACACAAGTTGAACGCTGAAGATATCATATCAGTTTCTCAGAAATGGTTGGGCCGATTTTCACAAACTTAGTCTCATATGCTGATAGCTATATTATTCCCACAGATGTCTGTGAAATTTCGCACGGATCGCTTATATGGTTCCGGAAATATAGACTGAACCGTCCGGTCACATATGAAATTCCCATATAAGCCGGAACTCAATTTTTTTTCAAAGGGGGGACCCCATGAAATTTCAGAACTCGAATTCGCATTTTTGATGCCAAACATCTTTAAAATGCATGAAACGTCGAGATTTTATGTTATCTCGGAAAAATTATTTATGAAAATCGACTTTTTGGGACTTTGCCGATTTCGCACCTTTTTTCAGTTCAATATTACCGTGGCTGTTTTTTCTTTTACAATATTTTAGAACTCGAATAATGATTTCTTTTCTTGTATATAGTTGTCATGTCATGTATAATAATAAAATGTAATACAGGCCAGATTCGATTAACCGTAGGGTGCAGAAAAATTTCGTTTCGGATAATCGAATCATCCGGATAATCGAATCAAAAAAAAGTTTTTTTTCTTCATGAAATATATTTGTTATATGTTGAAAAACAGTATCTAAGGTACATACATCAATGTTTGACTTATGGTACATGCATTTGTTTGACTCATGGACGAATATCGATCACTTTATATTCTATATAGTGAAAGTACGACATGTAATAAGTTATTTAGCCAACTTACTTTATTTTAAAGTATTATGCTCGATTAATTTGAATTATTATCCTTAGGTTTGGTCTAATAATCAAGACGCATAAAACTAAATTCTCTGCGTGAAACTTTAGTCAACTTAATACTGGTTTCGGTAAATTAAAATCTAAGAGAAGCAACATGCCAGATTCCACTGAGAAACCCAAAAATTTGTTTCAAAACCATCCAACACAAGTCCAGTAATGGACGCCTGCTGACCCGCTCGGACGTGCCTGGCAGAATTCTCCCCAGATAGCCGGCAGCGAAATAAAAAGTTTGGCAGAATTTCTGGGGGTCTGGCTGGCAGAGCGCTGCCCAGCCGGCCGGCTCAAATGCAACAACCGTTTCTGGCAGAATCTTTCGCCTTACGGTTATTAACGGTTTTTTCTGCCGGATTTCTGCTAGGCACGCACCGGCAGGACCGATTTTGTACCGCTTCAGGCTTTGCTTGTATTTTTTCTTAATTTTGTTAAATTTTATGTAAATTTATAATAAAACATGTCTGGAGACATGAAATCCATATTACTTACCATGTTTGAAACCAAAATCTTTGCTTTTCCCTATTTTTTCATCTGCCAAAACTATCCTTCTTGGAAAAATGTAAATATGGCGAAAATGAAGCAACGATAAACAAAACAGAACCGGTGAGGCGAATCTGCCTGCCATACCTGGAAGGAGTATAGCTGAATTCTGGCAGCGCCATTTTGATAATTTTGACAGCTGCCGGAATCCTGACGGATTTTTGCTGGCTGCCCGTTTTTCTTCCAAGCGGGGAACGGTCTGCTGGACGTCGCCAAACGTTGGTCCAACAAAGAACCAGCATTGGACGAATTTGAAACATGGATTTCCTAGGGGGATGAATTTTGCACATCTTACTAATATCAAAAATGCCCAACTTTTTATGCGCACGACACCAAGAAGCGTGCGTTGTTCAATCAGCAGCAGTATCATCATCGTCATCATGCGCTCTAGACATATTGTTTAGTGAGCCAATCAAAAACTAGTTGAATCTTGGTTCTTGGATATTTTTAGCTATAAATATGCTTGTTCAAACATCGTCGCACAGTCAACTTTTTTCTTTAGTTTGCATAGTGGAAACATCATCCAGGACCTTCATTTGGCCATAGTTCGGCGTTCTATTGATCCGCTTAAAGGCTGTTTAGTGCATCTACTTCGTAATGAATTATAAGCGCTGTTCTTTTCAGAGCGGTGCAAAGTACTGACTACAGTGAAGTTTCCGTGTTTGTCCACTTTCGAATTTTTCTACAACAGAGTTTGTCAGCTTTTTGACCCGAATTTGTCAGCCACATTCAAGACAATGTCTCTTGATTTATTTCCCCTATGTTACACGATGGAATTAAAGCGAAAACCTTTGCGTGTGTTAAGAATTGAAAATGTCGATGTTCTTAAAGTATTTAATTTTCTTTTTCAAACTGATGCGATAATAGACTGATTCCGAAGAGTATTTTGGGGTTTTTTTCATACCTTAGATAGTTCCAAACAATCTGAAACCAATATGTTCAGATTTCGTCAGTCCTAAATACATAATGGGGCTCACAAAACCGGTCATTGTATTCATCCTAAAAATTGCAGAGAAAATCGCAGGCATCTACAGAACAATGTAGTTTGTAGCCAATCGATTAGATGCATCAAATTTTATAGCACACCGCATTGAATTGAAATATTTATTGATTAAATGAAATGTCTTTATTTTCCCAAATTATTGTAATTTTCAAGAGTTTAAAATTTTGTGCTTCCAGGAAATTCAAATATTGGGATAGAAAAAAAAAAGTTGTTTTTGTGAATCATGCGAAATTTCTGTATTTTCACGTATTCTTGTGAATATTTTGTGAGAAAAATTCTGGTTTTCCAAAAACTATGGCTACACCCAAAACGCGAGCCGTATGAATTACATGCGAATAAGCATGATTCTAATGAGAATTTTGCATTGTAACTGGTATAATGCATAGAAAGCGATATTGGTCCGGGAGAAAAATGCATTAAATGGCGATTACACCACAGAAACTTATACAAACCCACAGTTGGGAATGTATTAGTGAATTTAACGATATCGGAGAATTAGTATTGAAATGACTCCTCTCTAATACACATGTAAAGGACATCTTCACTCGGATACATATGCGCTCTGAAAATACTAATACACGCTCAAGGACCTGTTTCCATTTCGCCTTTCTACTGATCACATGCTGCATATTGGAGAGAACAGTTTATAGCATCATCAAATTGAAGGGGTGTGGGTGATGATTATGTGTTGATTTTATATTGAGCTTTCGGCGTTCTCTCAACCCTAAATTTACCATCGATATGCGAGTTCTAGCCACTAGATAGGTCCATAAATGTTAATAATGATTAATGATTATTTAAGCGCACTATACGCAGGAGAAAGTTACCTATATGGGAACATTGGGCTAACAAATTTCAACATTTGTCTCATAGAAGCCGTCCCCCAATCATTTCATCATCAATTCTCATATAAACAGTACTTTCAGGTGATATCATATCAGTATTTCGCAGTAAAAGTATTTAAGTTTAAAATATCATAAACTATAAGGGCAGTGATGACATGGTTTTTTTGAGCATCAGTGGCAGTTACTCATTTCAGTTTGTATTATTTCCCGAACATGCGAATCCAGCGCACACAGGTAACTGGTATCCCTATCTCTACATACAGAGTTTGACAATTAGGTTTTACATCATATAAGTTCATTGTAGAACTCAATAGGTAACATCGTTTTTCAACCGATCAATGGGGGTCAGTTTGACAACGCCAAAATCGCTTGAAATGTCATCAACAAATACCAGTAGCAGTAGACAATAGAAAACAATGCAAACTTAAACACTTTAACCGTTGTCTTCCGTTTTAATTCCACTATGATGACTATAAAACGGAAGACAACGGTTAAAGTATTTAATATAACATTCCACTAAGTCGCTCAAAACAGTGCTTTTGTTAGAATGCAAACTTTCTCTAATTTGATCGAAACTAAAGTGCTTCTCGTTTGTATTTAGACAAATTTCGTTAATTTTGTTACAAACAAAGTTTTTTATGTTGACTACGCCAATATGACGCCATGTCATCCAGCGAGCGCACATCATCGCCCTGGTCAACGATCATCGCAAATCAATCTGAGCACAAATAATTTTCTTCCACTCTTCTCTGAAGCATAGAATGAGAGAGCGATGATTTTACGGCAAAACCCATTCGCTATGGGAGAATAACGCGTATATCACACACTCTCATAAACGCAAACTATTCACGCGTTTAGTGCGGTTGGAATTGAGCTGTTCGCAGACAAAAAAGCGTAACTGTATATGAAGACAGAACTTCTTACAAACACCACAGATGTATTCATGTATAGAATGCACCACCTTTTTTGGAGTCTCAGCAAGCAAAACCAACTAATACTTTTACATGCGGGCAGATAATATGGTAGCGTGTATTCTCAATCAATTTATGAGAGATGGCGTTTGGTCACGGATTTCTTACAATAATATTTTATTGCGTCTATTACCAACGTTTCGAAGGTCTATGCCTTCATCTTCTGGGCAAAACTACAATTTGAACAATAATTTGAACAATAATTACATACAACATTCAATTTGCAAACACACAGATTACTTACAACACGAACAATATTATCTTAGTCAAGTTGGTTTGAACATTTAGACGGAAAAAAACAACGCACTGATCTACACTGTAATGTCAAAATTAAGTTTGAATTTGATTTGAATTGCAAATTCGTTTTAATTGTGGCAACTTACACAGACGGTCCCCGCACACATCACTAGCAGACTGAGCAATGAAACGTTTCAAAAAGCAAAAGTGTGTGTTGTAAACAGTATCGAGGTATGGAACAGATGGAAGTGGAAACAGAAATAATTTGACGTATAGGAAACGGGCAGAAGAGAGTGAGCGAAGTTTATGCTTAATGAGAGAGAGAGTGTAGCACCCCAGAGTATGCTGCATTCAAATTATTAGTGTCGGTTCTGAAATTAATTGTTGAACCATCACTAAAAATGTGGCACATTTCCAAAATCTGTAAAGCTTGTAATCGGTTGTCATGGTCTAAAATTGTTGTTTTTGATAGATCAAAGCTGTGCTCGTTAGGGACCATTCATAAATTACGTAACGCAAAAATTGCCCAAAATTGACCCCCCCCCCTCCCCCTATGTAACAAAGTGTCACAAATTTTTCCATCCCCCTCCCCTGTTACGTAACAAATTCCAAGAAAAAAAATGTTTTCTTCGATGAAAACATGTTACGTAACGATCTAATTAACACCCCCTCCCCCCTATGTCACAACTTGTCGTACCCCCTCCGCCCCTAAAAGCGTTACGTAATTTATGAATGGTCCCTTATCAATGGCATGAACCATTAGCGCTGTCTTTTTAAACTCGTCTACATTGCTTGTCTCTCGCTCGCTGCTTGACGATTTGAATTCATTGTACCGTTTTATGAGCGATCGGTGGCCAGACAGGCGCTGTTTGAGTTGTTGTGTAGTTAAACCTATGTAGGAACTGTCACATTCTGTACAGGGTATACGGTAGATTATATTGCGTTTTGAAAGAAGAGGAGTGGGATCTTTCAGCTTGGAGAACAAAATTGCATTGGTTTTTGTACATTTGAAACCTAACCTTACATTTTTGTGATTCCTCTGAACGATCCTGGCAAGGGCGGGTGTGAGAGCATCTACGTGGTGGAGAGATCGATATACCTTTTGTTCGCTCTCGGGAGGGCGATCATTTACTGTGCTGGGATTTTGGTTGACAAATCGATTTATCAGTCGATTTACCAGGGTGCTGGGATAATTGTTTTTGCGCAAGTATTCTCGTACCGTTAGCTTTTTCTGGTTTTCTGTTTTATACGTTGATAGTCGAAATACCCTTGCAATGAACCCCATGGCTGTATTTAGCTTTTGCGTGAGCGGATGGAGAGAGAGAAAATTTAAAATTCGGCCAGATGCCACCGGCTTTTTGTACCAGTCGGTGAGAATCCTCTGCTCGTCCGTTCTTATCAGAACCATGTTCAAATAAGGCAAACGGTTGTTGCTCTCAATCTCACATGTAAACTGGATATGTGGATTATAGGCATTCAGCGCACTCTTTACATGATCAATTTCATAAGCTGGAAGAGCGGTGATCAAATCATCCACATATTTCTTTAAAAAGGTGATAGGTATATTGATCGCCTTCAATACGTCATCTAGTAATGTTTCCATTACTAGATCTGCTAAGGCAGGGGATAATGGATTACCCATTGCTGTTCCCGATTTCTGCCTGTAATATGCTCCGCGAAATACGAAATAACTGGAGGAGAGATTGAAATCGATGAGGTCTATGAAAGTTTTTTTTATCTTTGATGGTTGTGTTTTTCTCTATCGAACTCCAGTTATTGCGCACCGCTTGGATGACCAGGTCTTCGGGGATACAAGTAAACAAACTAACGACATCGAACGAAACCAACACATGATTCGGGGGCAGCGTTGTGTTGTTTATGAATGAGCAAAACTCGTAAGAGTTTAGGATATTGTATTTGTTCTGATTGATCGATAGTCTGAGAATACCAGCTAAATACTTTGAGAGATCATATGTTGGGCAATTAATGCACGGCAGGATGACCCTCAGCGGACTATTGGGTTTATGTATTTTTGGAAGATCGTAAATTTTAGGGCAAGTCGCGTGATGTGTTATTAATTGATGCCTGGTTTTCTGGTCTATCATTTTCTGATCGTATAGAGCATGTACCATTTGATTATTTTTGGTCTGTACTTTGTTTGTCCAGTCCGTGTCAATGCCTTCATACGTATCGCTGTCGCCAACAAGGGTTTGCATTTTCATTTCGTATTCTTCTTTTTTCATTATTACTGTTTTGTTACCCTTGTCGGCAGCCACAATACATATTTCCGGATTGTTACGGATGAACTTTTGTGTCGTATGGTATGCTTCGATCAAAAAATGATTGACGGGATCAGTGGATGATTTGAAGCAACCGTTTTTTCGTTTGTTCACGTAATTGTGAATTATGTTGGTGAACTGGTTGCGACTTGCCGCTTGCACCGTGTCGTCGGGTTCAAGCTTTAGAATAGATTCTAAGTCTGCGATAATCTTGAAATACGGAATTTCTCGATTATCCTGGAAAGGCAAGGCGAACTTAGGACCATATCCTAGTAATAGCATTGTTTCTTTGGGAACTTCCACATCAGTGGTGTTCCGTATCCACGACTCGTTTACGGTGAAGTTGAGAGGCGACTCAACTTCCACTTTCGCCATTAGGCGTTGAAACTTACTGTCTGTTTTTGCTTTGAGTGCGCGACCTTGTTTGTTAAAGTAACATTCCTGACAACTAAAGAATGAGTTGCATATGTGTGGAGGGGTTGCCTGCGTTATCTGACTTACGAGTGACACTTTAGTTTCTTCTAACTGTTTGATCTTATAGAAACTGTCCTTGATTTCGATGTTGATGATCGTTCGCTTGAAGCGGTCTATTGCTTTTTGCAAGCTTCCTCTGTACGGACTAGCGTCTTCAAGAAGACCATTGATGCAGCGAAAACTATTCTGGATGTGTGTTGGGTTCAATCCATATTTCCTACATCTTCTCACGAATTCTTTCCGGCTTAGTTGAGCGCACAGTTTTCCGACGGCTTGCGCATAGCTTTTGTACAATCTGCGATGTTGTGGCTGTAAACTATTGTAGAAGGTTGCGGTACTGGAATCTAATCTTTGCGCCATTGTTGTTATTCGATAGAAAGATGAACGACCACTTTGTTTTCAGTAATGAGAGATGGCGTTTGGTCACGGATTTCTTACAATAATATTTTATTGCGTCTATTACCAACGTTTCGAAGGTCTATGCCTTCATCTTCTGGGCAAAACTACAATTTGAACAATAATTTGAACAATAATTACACACAACATTCAATTTGCAAACACACAGATTACTTACAACACGAACAATATTATCTTAGTCAAGTTGGTTTGAACATTTAGACGGAAAAAACAACGCACTGATCTACACTGTAATGTCAAAATTAAGTTTGAATTTGATTTGAATTGCAAATTCGTTTTAATTGTGGTAACTTACACAGACGGTCCCCGCACACATCACTAGCAGACTGAGCAATGAAAAATCTTTGTGTAATATGGCTTTAGAAAAAATAATATACGGACAATTGAAACAATTTCTTCGGACTACGGATAATCGAGTCATTTTCTACGGATAATCGAATTACGGATAATCGAGACTACGAATAATCGAATATGGCCTGTATATGCATTTGAAAGCTTTTAATGAATATAAACATGAAATATGTTCATGATTGAGAAAGGCACAGTTGCACCGCTAGCCCGATCAAATACTCATGGGTTCAAACACCACATAGCCCCTTGAAAAGACCTTAAACATGGTCCGTGCTAAAATTCACAACCATCAAGACACCATAAAATGGTCTCAATAATCCATAAGTACACCAACATATGGTATTTTATATGGGATCTACCGGACCATGGTGATGGTGTTTTCATGGGTTGAACCCATTTCAAACACCCATGACAAACCCCATGAGCATGGGGGTATTATGCGCTTTTCGTTTGCTCGGGAGGTGGATTAAAACAGGTTTTTGTGGCTGAGTTCGACAGAATTGACAGCGGTTATTCTTCTACCCAGTCAAACTAGTTCGGAAGCGGTTCGGACTTCCAGCATGAATTCCAGCTCAAATGCATCAACCGATAGAGTCGGAATCAGTTGTTTTCTTTGAGCAAGTTTCCATACTGAATCCATTCAGGATGGTTCCGGAATGGATTTGACGGATAGTTGGGATAGGTTGGTGTGGCGGCGCTAGTGTTTATCGTATATTAATTCAAATGTTTACACACGTATTTTAAATATTTTAGTTCGATCATGGATGTCTGTTCTCTGTGGTTTGAATCACGGGATAAAATTTAATAACCATTTACGGGAACGCAACATATTTCATTTGAGACTAAGTTTGGTTGATTCGGTCTAGTCATCTCCGAGAAACCGATGTGACTGTTATTCAGAATTTGGATACTTCCGCCGGGGCTTCCGGAACCGATGATGGTGGCCAATGTGACCAAAAAGACTTTGAATGGCTTTTAGTGACCTAGTACTACAAATCGAAGCAGTTGTGGTCACATTTTGGAAAAATTTTCACCATTATACATTCATTGCAGAATTTATTAAAATCGACATTTTCTACGTGATCGTACTCATCACCTTGTAGTTCCGGAACCGGAAGTCGGATCCATTAGAAATTCAATAGCAGCCTATGGGAACGTCGGTTCAGCCATCTCTGAGAAAAGTGAGTGAGATTGTGTTCGTGTACACACACCCACACACGGACGCACATACACACATACATACACACACAGACATTTGCCGAACTCGACGAACTGAATCGAATGGTATATGTCACTCGGCCCTCCGGGCCTCCGTTAAAAAGTCGATTTTTAGAGCAATTGCAATACCTTTCTATTGAGAAAGGCAAAAACATGACGACAGTAGCGCACCTGGTTTGGACATCCCAACTACCTTCGAAACCGTTAGAGATTTTACACAAGTTGAATGCTGAAGATGGACGTCTGTTCTCTGTGGTCAATGAATGTTAATTTTGAATCTAGAATGACTCCCAAATCTTTAACTCTTTCGCGCTGTTGTATCACTTGATTTCCTAGAGTGATTGAAATGTCAGGTGTATTTCGTTTTCTACTAAAAGTTATTGCATTACATTTTTTTACGTTTAGTTGCATAAGGCTATTGTTACACCATAGATAAAACATATGTATTTCTTCCTGTAATATCTTTGTGTTGTTCGTTCCAAATTTCTAAAAAGAGCTTCACGTCGTCGGCATAGATAATAACATTTATGTTTTTGAGAATGAATGAAATGTCGTTTACGAATAAAATGAACAAAAGAAGGGCCTAGATGGGAGCCTTGAGGAACTCCTGATGTGATTTGAATAGGATTCGATTTCTTCCCTTTGAATCTAACTATTTGTTGACGGTTAGTTAAATATGATTCGAGCCACCTGGTTCAATTCCTAATTTTTCCAGTTTGAATAATAGCAAGGGTATGTCGATACGACAAATGCCTTGCTGAAGTCTGTGTAAAGAGCTTTAGTGTAGTTTATCATCTTTATTGGGAACAAAGAGAGCCATATTTATCCAGAAGAAAGCCGAAGGGAGGATTGAAGTATGCGCAAGAGGAGCATGACAATTTTTGCATATTTTTGTCTTCTTCCGATAACATGATGATGCCATTTGCATTACTGCACGCAAAAATAAAACAACCCAAAGAATAAGTTCTTTTCACTTAAATTTAGGTACTTTTGAGTTGTGCGTCACTTTCGCACTTCGCCGCTGTTGTGCTATCTTATGACAAACGCCATTTAGCACATTTCGAGAAAAACAATTTTTAACGTTTAAGATCGAATATCTTGAAACTTATAAATGGTATAAATAATTCAAAGAAGACAATTGAAGCTTCTATCTATTCTGTATTAATCTCTCAAATATTATGAAAATCGGTTGACTATGTTGCGAGTTTTTACTATAAATGTAAACAAAAGTCGCGCTCACACGTGACATATCCAGTTAAACTCATTCCGGAACCGGTTCGGATTTCTGAATGGAGTCAGTATGGATTCCAACTCAAATGCAACAACCGATTCCGACTCAATCGCTTTCAGAATCGGTTGTTGCATTTAAGCTGGAATCCACACTGACTCCATTCAGGATTCCGAATGGTTTGACCGGGTAGGTGTGTATTGGTGACAAAATTTGTATGGCGTGTCATAATCGCGCATAGAAAATTTTCCATAGAAAAAATCATCAATTATTCACTTTTATTGATATCTTTGGTTTCATTTGGTCTATAAACAAGCGGTGAGATGCATTTTGAAGGAATTGAGTCAGTGAATCTAGAAAAAAATAGTTATTTCTGGTTACAATGTAGCCAAATATGCTATATTTCCAAAACACTGCATTTTTCTCACAATTCGTGAATTTTTGATTTGAAAATGATTATGCCATTGTGTTCCTCAGATGGTTTTACACATAAAAATATCTTATACATGAATATATCTTGAGCCAATCCTACGACACAGTCATTTGAAGCAAAAAATAAAAATTTCTCAGCACGTTTTTCGCTATATCCCAGTAACCAAGCAGAATGACAAAATTCTGAAAACGCCACTTTGTAGAGATTTTTTAGACAAGTAATGTGGCATATCTAATTCAGTTTACCCCAAAATGGTGTTTGTCATAGTATAGCACAACAGCGACGACTTATTAGTGCTGTCAAGAAACTTTGACTTTGAAATATTCATTGTACAATACGTAATATATATTAAGCATAGGAAGCATAGGAAACCTTATCAGCTTCCGAGGTTTGGGCATGTCGTCGTAAACAAATTAAAGGGCACAAAACCTTCGAGCCATAAAATGATATGGTACATTGTGATGATTTGTTTCAATTTAGTATAGATCCATTGATAGTTTAAAAAAATATGACCAAAACCTTGCACCCAATTATAAGTATAATCACAACAGAAATCGCTCAATTTAAGAACGCCAAATATCAGTTAGATTAGCCAACTCCCAAATGGAGCAAAGTAACTTCCAAATCTTCTAAAGGCAGAAGTTCGAGCCTGGAACGTACGCTGCACTGGAAAAAAAACGGCGCATGCGACAGAAAGACCTTGAAAGAAAGAACGAGAAAAAAAACTTTTATTCCCTGTTTTTGTTTCGTTTTTTTGCAACCAGTGGGTTCTACCCACCACAAATTGTTTTGTCATATCTCCATAGGCGCGGTGGAAAAAGTAGGAGTAGGTAGTATATCAGCCGAATATTTCGCCAAAAGTGGCCTTTAAGCAGCACTAAAGTACGATATTGAACCTATAAGTTCTGCTACCATTGATCTATAAGCGACTATAGAACCGAATTGATGCCATTTTCACGCCTTAGTGGTTACTTGGGATGTAATGCTTGGAACTTAGAATGAATTTAAATGAATGAAACTATTTAAAAATTACTCAAGAAGTTAAAAATTTTCGGAGAGGGGTCCGAACCCCCAAGACCCTCCCCCTGGATCTCCCACTGGTTGTCAAAAACATTCATTTGATAAGCACATTTAAGAGTGACTAAAAATAAGGCCCTAAACATTTGACCCCTTACAACCCAGCTATGTTAAAACTTTTGGTAATTTATAAAATACTTCGTGAGCCCTCATATTATGCCGAATTTAGTATGAGAAAAATAAAATATCCACTTTGGAACGTTTTGTTGCGAAAAAAACTAACGTATGAAATGGCATACGCTGCACAGTGGCACGACTTAGAACAAAAGGTGGACTAAAGTACAAACTTTGCCGAATCGGTTCAAATAGGGCGGTTTTAGGTAATTTTGGTACGCTAAATTCGTTTTTGATATTAAAACATTTGAAAAAACATATTTTTGAAATTTGAAATATATTCTTAAAATTTGTGTATATTAATTTTCGTGTGCTAAATCGTTTTTGATATTAACACTTGTAAATCAAATTTTCATTATACATTAGGGTGGCTCAAAAATAATTATTTTGCTGAGAAGGTTCAAAAATTTTTAATTAAATTTTAATAGTAATTTTGGAATTTATTTTCCATATTGAAATGAATTGATTGACATCTCATTATGGGGCTTCAGAAATTAACGTTGTTTTTACGGATCAAATAAGATGTGTTCGATTAATTTTCCAACGTTTAATTCATTAGTGGGTTGCTTGATATGAAAACTACATTTTCCTTCATTTTCAAACAATTCAATTTTGAGCGTCTTTGTGGAATATTACTAATCTACAAGATGGTAACGATTTTTTTTCGCAGTTGGTTCATTAAAAATGGTCGTATTTTGTTTAGATAATATCGCATACCCTTGAGCTATATTAGTATCATGCTAATTCGGATCAAAATAGTCTCACCAAATGACTAGAACTCAACTGTGTACACTCAATTTGACAGTCATTGCGTAAGTTAGCAAGATATTTCAGATGGTTGAAAATATTTACTGATTTTTAAACATTATTCTTACTTTTACCATCTAAAAACATACTTCCCACTCGGCTCCTTACTTTTGATCACTAGTAAAACCCTTGTAGATCATGCCCTGAATGCTATTTGAAAGTTATACATGTATTCGTGTCATTATTCTAGCTAAAAATGATTATTCAAATTCAATATCAGTATTAACCATGCGTCTCCATTGACAGTTTTTCTTTAAATTTGACTGCTTCTCGCAAGTTTTCGCAAAACTAGCATAGACTCATTTTTAAGAGAAAATTAAAAGCTTTCGAATGAGTATAGTGTGATCGCGGGCACTCACGGGAGTCGTTGTTGTTATCGCATTAGAAGTTCGAATTCTGGGCTGATAGGGTATCAAAAAATTATTACATAGAAAATTCGGCTAAAATATTTATATTCAGGATAAAATCGAATAATATCTGGAACCTTGCGAGATCATTTATTTAGCAGCTTTTTTGAATGATTTTAACACTTCTCTCATCTCTCGTGCCGTTTTGTCTCATGATTGGTTCATTGCATCAAACCATCTTTCCCTCAAACTTTGTAATTATCTTAAGAAAAAGAACATTTTCTTACGAGAATTTACATAAAAAATATTCTGGGTGAAACCAGGTGTAATTTGCTACTCATTAAGCATTTGTTAGCCTTGAATTCACAGATTCAACGTTAAAATCAGTGAGAAAGTTGTGAATCCCCTCCTGGTCTAAAGCGGAAATAATTTTGCATTAGGAAAAAAGATATCGGTTCAGTCTGGCGTATGAAATTTTCTACCTTGAACTACCAGCAGAATTTTCACAATTGTTTTACCAATTTCATCCATTTTTTCGCACTGAGCCACATCTTTCACACCTCTTATGGCCATTCGTTTACAATCAGAATCGAAAATTAGTGATTTAGGAGATAAAATTAATAATATGTATTGTTCATATTTTGGTTTGAATTTTGTCCAAATTTGACTTTCGAAAACACAATGGAATTTTATAAAAATAGATTATTGAGCATACACATTATAAACTATAGGGTATTAATTAACGCTCACAGAAGACCAGAAGTTTGAAAACGCCTTTATTGTATAACAAGTATGATCCTGAAATGTGTTGTTTTTGCGTATGAAATTTCATACGCTAGGACATAATGGGTTAAGTATTACCAAGTACGCCCACTGAGACGCCCAAAAAATTGTTTCAAAATCGTTCAACACGGGTCCAACGATGGACGTTCGTTGAACGGTTATTTGGACGTTGTCCAAATTGGTCCAACGAACGTCCTTCATTGGACGATTTTGAAACCAACCGTTCTTAGAGGGCGGTTTTCGAACCCTCCCAGTTAAACTCATTCCGGAACCGGTTCGGATTTCTGAATGGAGTCATTATGGACTCCAAATCAAATGCAACAACCGATTCCGACTCAGAATCGGTTGTTGCATTTGATTTGGAATTCATACTGACTCCATTCAGGATTCCGAATGGTTTGACCGGGCTAGTGCGAGGCATGCATACCTACATACTATAGTCGATGAAAGGATACATCTGACAATGCAGAACGTTCATCTAGTGAACAACTGGCCAATATTTTATTTATTACTTCTTCATTTGCTTGCCTGAAGATTCATATCCAATTTAAACAAATGTTGCTTCACCAATTTGTCGATGCCTCTCACTATTGGTAATCTGCTTTGTTTCGTTTGTTTAAATTCAGATTGCCTTTAACGTTTGTGTACTTAGATCGATTTATTGATTGGTGTCATAAATTTCTAATAGCAAGGATTATCGTTCATTCAGTATATTGTATACTTGTAATTCACGTGTTGCCGTTACAGCTCTGTACAATCACTAACATAAAACTAGATACATATATTTTTGCGCACAAATAAGTAAACGTAAGCATAACTAGAAGCACGAAAAACAGACATTCTCCATTCTTCCTTTCCAAAGCATACGCTTAAGTTGCAGCATTCTCTGCTGCATCATTAAACAGGTCCCCTCCAAAAGTATATGCTGAGACTGATGAACAACATAAAGAGAGTGGCATTTTATAAACACAATTTTACAGGTATGATTATTTTTCGCAGATTGAATATTCTTAGGTATCTCCTTTAGTATAAATACTATTGAGTGTACCTAAACGGAACAGTCCTGTTGTTGATTTTGTTTAGTCAGTAGTTACATACCATGTTTTCAAACCGAAACGAAAACGTATTATAGATATTGCGACATCATGGTTGGTCGATAAGTTTACAGAAGTTAAATCTAAAGACTATTTCTCATATCCAAAACGTGAATTAAGTGATCACCATAAAAATGAAAAGGCTGTCATTATTATTCGGTACGTTACATTGTGAATAAACAAAACTGGATGTTTCAATAGTTACAGTCGTGATTCGTTGGTTGGGCCACAGCCTATGTCCAACTAAAGCTACCAGTACACTGTTTGTCATAACGTGAAATATTTGATGAAGCAAAATTTGATCAAATAAACGTGTTTGACAAACAAATTTGACAAGGCCAGTACACGAGATCAACTGTTCAACAAACTTTTTTCATCAAATATTTGCATGGGCGAAGTAGTACATTCAACAAAAGTGCCAATTGTTGTATGTAATCAGGTGAAAATTTTTGTGAATATTTGTTTTTGTATTATTGATGGCATTTAAATTGGACTCCATAAAAGTGCGGTTTTTCTTATAAAAGTGCGCTTTTACATTGAATCGTTTTCGCATAGACAAACAGACGTAACACGAGATGAATTTTCATCGCCCCCAAAAAATATGGTCGATTTGAATTATGAGAAATGCGCCACCGCACCGAGCGTGGCGCGTGTGAAGCGATTTTGACACATAAGCGGACCCTACACGAGCAGAAATATTGACAATAAACCAATTTTTGATCAATATATTGATCGTGTAAGGATATTTTGAAAATATTGATTCTGTAGAATTCAAATGGGATTGACGTATTGAAGCAGTCTTGACAATATTTTTATTGACAATATTCTTGTCTCGTGTAGGGTCCGCTGTAGCCATAATGCATCACTTCGTTACCACAAGCACCCGAAAACCAATATGAAGGGAAAGAAAGGTGGGAGCATTCGTCACTTTTGAATGTATTAGTTTTATACACGTCAAATTGAACGTGGCGTCCGCGATCCATAAAATAAATAAACATAAAGATCTGAACAAGCATCCTGATTCTTTTGCGCACGATGAAAAGAGAGAAAAGGCTGAACTTCACCACGGATCTTCCGATTCGAACACTTAGTGATACTTTTAATGTAGAATACATTTAAGCTTTCAATATAGGGGTCCCGTTTCAAAATATCGGCTGCGGCACCGCGTCAGATTTTGAACGTTAATAACTTTTATCATACTTAACAGAATGATTTGATTTTTAGGCCAATTTGTTGAAAATATGTTCCTCTATGCTGTATTAAAATTTTAAGTATGTATAACATGCACTAATAACAAAAAATTGTGTTTTGAAAAATCTTTCGAAAACGACTCGGAAAAGTGAAAATTTTCAGCCCATCCCGCACAGAGCCGTCAAAATGGTGGACCAACCGAACAATAAAATAATGAAAAGTTTATATATAGGTCCACTACATGTTTGTTTTATGATTATTCGTATTTGGTTGCTTGACGAGAGCAGTTAGTGGGGGAAAGACGGCATACTCCTTTGGTTAGGCCATTAGAAGCCGGACGGAAAGGAAAGGCTCACGCACGGCACGAGAACGAGCGAGAAAGCGATAGTAGTGCATATTAGCGCGATTATATAAATATCTGTCGGTCGGTTTTTCTCATTCGTATTCGTTCAAGTACTAGCAAGCAGCCAGTCCACCGAAGTAAAGCAGTTGGCAATGACGACGGTCCGAAAAAGTGCCCCAGCTACTGGTGACTCATCGGAACTGTCGCCCTGCAAGAATTTCGCCCCAACTAAAGGGCAACTAATCTGTAGGCTATCGTTCCAGCGTCTATATAAGAAATACGATGTGTGGAACGAAAGAAAGAGAATTTAAATTATCCTCTCTCGCTCGTTTTCGTGCACTGCTTTTCCATTCCTTTCTGCTGCTAATACCATCATAACTTAAACGAATGTGCATGTTCCCCCACCATCTCATGGCCAGTGTTGCCACAATTGCATGTTGCTATTACACTTTGAATTATTTTATCGATCCTCTCTAGTATTGATAAAATATAGAACGTGCAAAGTACACTAGTCGCATGCTTTTATTCGAACTTTTTGGCAGCCTCCGTTGATTAACTGCATAAATCGATTTGTTTGTGCAGCTCCTTGCTAGTAGCAAACTAAATAGCCTTTATCAGCGCTAACAAATAACACAAAAGAATTTAAATTTGTGAAAATATTTTCCTTCCTTCTTTTCAAATCTGTAACATTCTTTGAAAATATTGTTTGAATGTTGTTATTGAAAAACTGAACATGCAAGTTTGCTAGCACTGGCCACTACATTGAAGGCGATGGAAAGACAGAATATTCGTTTTGGTTATGCTAGTATTGGTAGCCGAACGGAAAGGAAAGGCGCAGGAATGGAACGAAAACGAGCGAGAGAGCGATAGTAGTGCTTTCTCGTGTGTTTATATATGAATATTGGTCAGTCGGTTTTTCTCATCATTCGTATTCGTTCAAGCACTAGCAAGCAGCCAGTCCACCGAAGGAAAGCAGTTGGCAATGGCGATGGACGGAAACAGTGCCCCAGCTACTGGTGACTCATCGGAACTGTCGCCCTGCAAGAATTTCGCCCCAACTAAAGGGCAACTAATCTGTAGGCTATCGTTCCAGCGTCTGGTTCGTGAGATTGTACAGGACTGCAAAGTCGAGCTACGCTTACAAACCTCAGTCGTAATGATGCCCCGAGAAGCCAACGATGCCTACTGGTTCGAGAATGCAAAATAGTGCGCCTGGTTTGTTCGAGAATGCAAAATACTGCACCAAACGCATAACTTTCAGGCCAAATATATTAAACTGGCTCACCGTGTCGCGGGGAGTGCGTCTGAATTATGCTCCCGCAATAAAACAATAAACGGTTCTTTTCAGGACCAATTAATTGTGTTCTAATAAGAGTTAAACTGAAATATCCATTTGAGGTGTTTAACAATTTTCAGCAAGTAGGTTAGAAATACGATATGTGGATAGAAAGAGAATTTAAATTATCCTCGCTCGTTTTCGCGCACTGCTTTTCCATTCCTTTCTGCTGCTAATACATCATAAATTAAACGAATGTGCGTGTTCCCCACCATCCCATGGCCAGTGTTGCCACAATTGCATGTTGCTATTACACTTTGAATTATTTTTTCGATTCTCTCTAGTGTTGATAAAATATAGAACGTGCAAAGTACACTAGTCGCGTGCTTTTATTCGAACTTTTTGGCAGCCTCCTTTGATTAACTGCATAAATCATTAGATTTAAATTAACGTCTCGAAGTGAAGTCACGATGCTCCGGTTATGTCACAGACATTACCCACCCATCTTTTTTTAGTTTAGTAGAGCGAATACGAATTACTATCGCTCTCTCGCTTGCTCGTTTTCGGGCTATGTTCCTTTTCATTCTTTCCTGCTACTAATACTAGCATAATCAAAACGAATGTGCGTCTTCCCACCATCCATTTAGTGAGCAGTGTTGCCAAACGCATTTTCAGTTTTTCATCAATAACATTTCAACAATATTTTCAAAGAATGCTGTAGATTCGAAAAAAAGAAAAATAGTTGGTGATGGAAAAGAATTCCCAATTAGAATTTTTAACCATAATTATAACGAATCATTTGAAAATTTCACATGCAAACGTAATTTCGTTGCATATCATTAGATTTGGATTAACGTCACAAGTGTAGTTACGACACTCCAGTTATGTCGCAGACATTACCCACCCATCTTTTAATGTAGAATATTTAGTCTAGAAATCAGAATGTTCCAATGGTCGTTTCAGGCGACTTCAACATAGATGTTTCAAAACAAGAGAATTTGAAATTTGTTTATTTTATGAATGAATGTTTCAAGCTTCGTTTGATCTCTGATCCATCACAAGCAACTACACTTGCAGGCACATGCATTGATCTTGTATTTGTCAAAAACGTCAATGCAGAAACCCGAAGATATATTTCGTACTTTTCATATCACAGACCAATACTTTTTTTAATTGATCCAGTGGTTTAATTTCAAATGTAAACAACGCTTGAAAAATTATAACCGGTTGACGACCTACACCTACACCAATCATGTCAGAATCACCTCCTGGACAACAGCTAAGCCCGGAAATAGTAAGAAGTCAGAAGCATCCAACGAAAATCGAAGCCAGCGCATCTCCCCACCAAGGCCAACAACGCCAACAAAAACGGTCCTTGTCAGAACCACCATCATTTTTGTAAAGAATAATTTGAAATATTCCTCGCCCAAATCACCTTTTGTCCGAAAATTCCAATGAATATCAACATATTTGAAGAACGTGTTCCTTATGTATTCTACATCTCTCCGGTTATGTCGCAGACATTACCCACCCATCTTTTTTAAGTAGAATACTTCTAAAGTTTCAATATTGGGTCCCGTTTCAAAAATTTCAGTTGAGAAATTTTCCCAGGTTTTAAATGCGAATATCTTCCGTTCTACTGATCGAAATCGCAATATTTTTGCACTATCTGATCGGAAATTCGTGCACGTATTTCGTATTAAATTTCGGAATTATTGCGACTACTATAAATAAATCAAAACAAAGATTTTTAGAAAATCCTTCGAAAACAGCGAGGAAAATGCGCAATTTGCAAGTATATCTCACGCCGAGGGGTGACTCACTCTAGTATTTTCGATTCATGCTAACGTATTGAGAGACGTATTTGTGTATTTTTCACGAAATGAGATGTATTTTGTGTATTGATGAGTATTGGTTATTTCTTTCATAATTCTTACGTATTAGCGCATTAAAAACGTATTTGTATATTGTTCACGAAATGCTATGTATTATGCGTATTGGTGAATTATTTCATAATTCTTATGGATTAGTGTACTAAAACGTACAATTGTATGCACGCATTGTATTTTTGTTGAATAATCAATTGAAACCGAATGTTACTGAATTTTGACGTTTAAATGTTATTCTAAAATACAAGTAGAATAATTTCATAAACGCAAATAATAAAATTAGTACAAATGGAATTACTAGTGATTTTTCAAGATTAACGAACAATTAAGCATTATGCCAAATTTTATTATTTAGAGAATTAGAATTTCTAATTAGGCTTACCGAATGGTAATTTTTGAGCAACGCGGTATTATATTTAATCACTGCAGTGTTATCTAAATTTATTTAAAAAATGGAGATGCTTCTCAGTAAAATTGAGATGCTCCTCAGTAAAATCAGCCGAAATTCCTACTGGTTATACTAAACTCGGTTGTGTCACTAGAGCCTGAATTCTGGCAGAATCCAGCCGGAATTCCAACTGGACTTAGAGTTATGGCTGAACTCATTCCTGCAAGTTGATCGGAAGCGATTCGGATTCTTGTGTTTTGTATTATTTTTTATTATTTTGATAATAGAGGTTTAACCTTAGCCTCTTTTCTGGTTAGAGTAATCTCTTGTGGAATAATCTCTAACCTTATGTGCGAGGTTGGGAATCGAACCCAGGTGAGCTGCGTACAATCTTGTGTTTTGTATTCTCAATCCATCGAGCGTTGGTTTCGATTCTATTCCCCCAACGAGTGTTGATTTATAATGCAACCTATACATCTAAACAAAATGATCCATCGCAATGTAAACTTCGAACTTGCAAGATTTTAGAGCTTCACTATTTAGGGTAAACATTAAAACCATTGTTTATGTCGATAAAATGAGAGAATTCTTGATTAAAAATTTCCTACTGATGCTGGTAGGAAGTTTCGGATTTACCTATGTTCACATCCCCTGGGAGTATTTTCAATGTACGGGATGTTTATTTTCTTTAAAGATTATGGGATTGTTCCTCTGAATCAAACTAACAAGAATTCTGATTGATTTCTGCCTGCTTGTCATTCTAATGATTCACCGATTCTGAGTCCGTTTGCTGGGAGTCCCAATTCCGAGAAAAGTAAACAGCAGCTTGAAAGAAACATACGCTATGTCATAATAAGAAATATACTGAATTAGTTTCATTTGGCATGAAATTAATGTAATATTTGTATGGCTTGTATCAACAGTGTATTACTTGACGAATTGGATTGTTATCGACGCATTGAAAAATATTTGCGGTACTAACGTATTTTTGTGTATTAGCTTATTTTCGACGTATTATCGACGTATTGAAAAATTCTTCCAGAAGTGACGTATTTTAGTGCATTAGTGTATTTTCGGCATATTAAATGTATTAAGGTGTATTGAAGCATTTCTCAATTCACTTTGAATGGGGAGTGAATTGCCCCTCGTCTCACGCAGAGCCGTCAAAAAGGAGCATGTAAGCGTTTCATTACATACGGGAATGTTATATATACAGGTCACGCGAGCTCGTTTTGTATCAGTGGGTGCTCGCTTACCACACGAGCAACATGCTCGTCCGGACGGTACAATGAGCGGTATCATGTTTGCGTTCTCGTACCAAGCGTCATCGCAAGGTTCTTCGTGATAAAATCCAGGGAATCCAAATCCGCCATTCGGCGTCTGGCTCGTCGTGGTGGTGTAAAATGCATCTCCGATTTAATCTATGAATACTGATGGTGTGCAGGAAAATGTCATCCGAGATGCCGTGACCTACACTGAACACGCCAAGCGCAAAACCGCAATGAATGTCATCTATACTCTGAAGCGGCAGGGACGCACTTTGTATGGATTTGGAAGTTGAAAAGGTAGAACTCACTTGTATCATTATAAAAAAGGCCCTTTTCAGGGCCACAAAAATCATTTCAAAGAATAAGTTTGCATTTTCTGTTTCATGGACTGTTTCTCCTTGGAGAGCGATTTGGGTTAAACCCTAAATTATGATTTATTTCAGTACGGAAATTGCAAATATGGTCAGAAACAAACTGAAGTGAAGTGGAAACCATTTTTACTAGGCGCATTCAAAAAAGGTTTCAATTCTCAAACATTTTATCAAGGTACCGTATTACATTACTCTCTTTACCCTGAGTGTTCAATAATCTCCGTATTGGAAACTCAATTTTAATGTTGTTTTTTATCAAAAAATATGTGGTCGTCCTGAAAATAACGGTTTTTACAAGAGCATTTCTTTGGTAAGTCTCAGCGTTCGATTTATGCTTTCTTTTCGGTCTTCTTGGGAAGCAGTACGGCTTGGATATTTGGCAACACACCGCCCTGAGCAATTGTCACTCCGGAGAGCAGTTTGTTCAACTTTTCGTTGTTACGAATCACCAGCTGCTGAAGACGTGGGATAATTCGTCTTTTTGTTGTCACGGGCAGCATTTCCTTCCAATTTAAACATTTTAGCAGTAAAGTATTCCATTACAGCTACTAAGTAAACGGCACTCCGACGCGTTCAACACAATTTGCTTGTGTATCGACCAGCGAAGAGGAGGAGCTGCGAAGAATACATATTGAGGACAACACAAAAAAGGACGAGCTTACGTTGTGGTGTAGTCAGGTATAAAAACTCAGCATGCTGTTGTTCACGATCAGTTCGTTTGCAGCATCGTAACTGTACGTCGGTCGAAATGTGTGCTGTTTGCTGCTGTCAGAAGAGTTGGCCAAGCACGCTGTCTCAGATGGCACCAAAGCTGTTACCATATACACCAGCTCCAAGTAAATTCCGAACACTGCCCAAACAAAAAACCCTTTTCAGGGCCATCAATTTATCGACAAAGAATGAAATTGAAGTTTTGTTATTACAAGCATCAGAAAGTGGTTTGTCAAGAGCGCTGGATGATAAGTGACTTGTGAACAATACCGTCGCTTTCACGTAGAATGGCACAAAATCATAAGGTTTTTGGGATTTGCAGACAATTTAGTGTAATGATTCAATTTACAAAAATCGAACGTTTTCTAGCGTTTCGATATAGGTGCTCCGTTTCAAAATTTTCGGCCAGAATGCTGCCTGTTTTTTAAACGTGAAAATCTGCTGTTGTACTGAATGAAAACCTTCGATTTTTGCGCTGATTGGAAATAGTTGTGACTAATTCTGTAGAATTTACAATTACTGAAAATAACGGATTTTGTGAAAGCAGTGGTTGGTCCGTACAATTCGATTCCAAGCAAGCCAGACTAGTTTTCGTTGGAAGGTCCACCTCTGACAATAGAAGTAAACTATTTTATTTTGAATTCAACTACAACTTCCTTGAAAACAGCACAGCTAAAAAAATTTTGGGAAAAACGCACAAACCTAAATTTTCCTATGCTATATTTCACCCTAAGGAGGAAAATTTGGTAAAACCAAAATTTCTCACTAGGGTGAAAATTTGTTGGTAAAAACCAGTCTTTGTACAGGAGGGCACAAATCCTTATTTCATACTATGTTGCGTTTCGGCTTCGCCTCATCAGAAACCGACACTAACACATTGTCGGAATAGATTAGCGCCGGCTTGACGCAAATCCCTTAAAACTAAAACACACTATGTGTTTCAATCAAACGACTGATCAAACGTGATGTCCCGTTCGAGCAGAAGTTCTGTTTATGCCGATGAGACACAAGTGAAGCCGAAACTTGTCTTGGCTTAGCAGGCCTATGCGAAAGCACTATGCTATATTTCACCCTAAGGAGGAAAATTTGGTAAAACCAAAATTTCTCACTAGGGTGAAAATTTGTTGGTAAAAACCAGTCTTTGTACAGGAGGGCACAAATCCTTATTTCATACTATGTTGCGTTTCGGCTTCGCCTCATCAGAAACCGACACTAACACATTGTCGGAATAGATTAGCGCCGGCTTGACGCAAATCCCTTAAAACTAAAACACACTATGTGTTTCAATCAAACGACTGATCAAACGTGATGTCCCGTTCGAGCAGAAGTTCTGTTTATGCCGATGAGACACAAGTGAAGCCGAAACTTGTCTTGGCTTAGCAGGCCTATGCGAAAGCACTATGCTATATTTCACCCTAAGGAGGAAAATTTGGTAAAACCAAAATTTCTCACTAGGGTGAAAATTTGTTGGTAAAAACCAGGCTTTGTACAGGAGGGCACAAATCCTTATTTCATACTATGTTGCGTTTCGGCTTCGCCTCATCAGAAACCGACACTAACACATTGTCGGAATAGATTAGCGCCGGCTTGACGCAAATCCCTTAAAACTAAAACACACTATGTGTTTCAATCAAACGACTGATCAAACGTGATGTCCCGTTCGAGCAGAAGTTCTGTTTATGCCGATGAGACACAAGTGAAGCCGAAACTTGTCTTGGCTTAGCAGGCCTATGCGAAAGCACTATGCTATATTTCACCCTAAGGAGGAAAATTTGGTAAAACCAAAATTTCTCACTAGGGTGAAAATTTGTTGGTAAAAACCAGTCTTTGTACAGGAGGGCACAAATCCTTATTTCATACTATGTTGCGTTTCGGCTTCGCCTCATCAGAAACCGACACTAACACATTGTCGGAATAGATTAGCGCCGGCTTGACGCAAATCCCTTAAAACTAAAACACACTATGTGTTTCAATCAAACGACTGATCAAACGTGATGTCCCGTTCGAGCAGAAGTTCTGTTTATGCCGATGAGACACAAGTGAAGCCGAAACTTGTCTTGGCTTAGCAGGCCTATGCGAAAGCACTATGCTATATTTATAATGAAATAAGGATTTGTGCCCTCCTGTACAAAGACTGGTTTTTACCAACAAATTTTCACCCTAGTGAGAAATTTTGGTTTTACCAAATTTTCCTCCTTAGGGTGAAATATAGCATAGTGCTTTCGCATAGGCCTGCTAAGCCAAGACAAGTTTCGGCTTCACTTGTGTCTCATCGGCATAAACAGAACTTCTGCTCGAACGGGACATCACGTTTGATCAGTCGTTTGATTGAAACACATAGTGTGTTTTAGTTTTAAGGGATTTGCGTCAAGCCGGCGCTAATCTATTCCGACAATGTGTTAGTGTCGGTTTCTGATGAGGCGAAGCCGAAACGCAACATAGTATGAAATAAGGATTTGTGCCCTCCTGTACAAAGACTGGTTTTTACCAACAAATTTTCACCCTAGTGAGAAATTTTGGTTTTACCAAATTTTCCTCCTTAGGGTGAAATATAGCATAGTGCTTTCGCATAGGCCTGCTAAGCCAAGACAAGTTTCGGCTTCACTTGTGTCTCATCGGCATAAACAGAACTTCTGCTCGAACGGGACATCACGTTTGATCAGTCGTTTGATTGAAACACATAGTGTGTTTTAGTTTTAAGGGATTTGCGTCAAGCCGGCGCTAATCTATTCCGACAATGTGTTAGTGTCGGTTTCTGATGAGGCGAAGCCGAAACGCAACATAGTATGAAATAAGGATTTGTGCCCTCCTGTACAAAGACTGGTTTTTACCAACAAATTTTCACCCTAGTGAGAAATTTTGGTTTTACCAAATTTTCCTCCTTAGGGTGAAATATAGCATAGTGCTTTCGCATAGGCCTGCTAAGCCAAGACAAGTTTCGGCTTCACTTGTGTCTCATCGGCATAAACAGAACTTCTGCTCGAACGGGACATCACGTTTGATCAGTCGTTTGAAACACATAGTGTGTTTTAGTTTTAAGGGATTTGCGTCAAGCCGGCGCTAATCTATTCCGACAATGTGTTAGTGTCGGTTTCTGATGAGGCGAAGCCGAAACGCAACATAGTATGAAATAAGGATTTGTGCCCTCCTGTACAAAGACTGGTTTTTACCAACAAATTTTCACCCTAGTGAGAAATTTTGGTTTTACCAAATTTTCCTCCTTAGGGTGAAATATAGCATAGTGCTTTCGCATAGGCCTGCTAAGCCAAGACAAGTTTCGGCTTCACTTGTGTCTCATCGGCATAAACAGAACTTCTGCTCGAACGGGACATCACGTTTGATCAGTCGTTTGATTGAAACACATAGTGTGTTTTAGTTTTAAGGGATTTGCGTCAAGCCGGCGCTAATCTATTCCGACAATGTGTTAGTGTCGGTTTCTGATGAGGCGAAGCCGAAACGCAACATAGTATGAAATAAGGATTTGTGCCCTCCTGTACAAAGACTGGTTTTTACCAACAAATTTTCACCCTAGTGAGAAATTTTGGTTTTACCAAATTTTCCTCCTTAGGGTGAAATATAGCATAGTGCTTTCGCATAGGCCTGCTAAGCCAAGACAAGTTTCGGCTTCACTTGTGTCTCATCGGCATAAACAGAACTTCTGCTCGAACGGGACATCACGTTTGATCAGTCGTTTGATTGAAACACATAGTGTGTTTTAGTTTTAAGGGATTTGCGTCAAGCCGGCGCTAATCTATTCCGACAATGTGTTAGTGTCGGTTTCTGATGAGGCGAAGCCGAAACGCAACATAGTATGACCTAAATTTTCCACTATAATGGAAACTAGTGCCCCCGCCGCACAGCATCATCAAGATTGATAGTAATTCAAGCCGGGAGAAATGGGGGAGGGAGGTTGTAAGGCAATGGAAAACGAAAATTTCATTTATATCTTACTGGAATATAATTGGCTGGTCCTGAAAAGAACTTGTTGGTTTGTGGTTTATTTTGCGTCACAATTTAGGCCTGCTCGATTTCTGATAGCTGTGAATTTCTCGCAGGGCGACAGTTTCTGTTCGGTAGCGATGAGGCTTCTTAACGCCAACCGTGACTGGGGCACTTTCACACGGCGTTCGTTGCTTACTGCTTGCGGGGAGGCTTTCCTCCAGTGAACTTACGAGCGGTCGGTTTGGTACGGGCCATGTAGCGAAAAATGCTGATCTGCTACTTCTCTGATGCTGGTAGTAGGACGACGGTCAAACGCTCGTTTTCGTGCCTTCATTTATAAAAGTTCAACAATATTTTCAAAGAATGTTGCAAATTGACAACTAATTCCAAAAATACTCCAAATAAACTATGTATATGCAAAAGACGACAAAATCGCAAAGAAATTTCTGTTCCAGCACAGAATTTCCTGTCGGTAAATGGTTTTTTGGCGGGTAAATTTGCTCGATAGAAATGCAGTTCGTCGATTGGCCCATTCAGATTCGCAATTTCAGTTTTGTTCATAATCAAAAATGTGTGATCGTCCTGATAAGGACAGTTTTTACAGCAATATGCATTTCATTTGCGAGTTTCAGCGTTCGATTTATGCTTTCTTTTCGGTCTTCTTGGGCAGCACTACTGATTGGATGTTTTGCAACACACCACATTGAGCAATGGTCACTTGTTTGTTCAACTTTTCGATGTTACGAATCGCCAGCTGTTGAAGACGTGGGATAATTCGTCTTTATGTTGTCACGGGCAGCATTTCCTTCCAATTTCAACACTTTAACAGCAAGCTATTCCATTACAGCTACTAAGTAAACGGCACTTCGAAGCGTTCAACACAATTTGCTTGTTGTTTCGACCAACGAAGGGGAGGTGCTACGAAGAACACACATTGAAGACAACACAAAAAAGGACGAGCTTATATTGTGCTGTAGTCAGGTATAAAAACTTGGCATGCTGCTGCTCAATATCAGTTTATTTGTATCGTCGTACCATATACGTCGATCTAAATGTTTCCGAACATTGTTAAAGGATACAAGAAAAGTTCATCAAGCACGCCGTCTCAAATGGCACAAAACACTAGCTCCAACTAATGCTGTTTTCGGTTTTAGAATCGAGTCGCCCTAGGTTCGCTCTAATGTTGACAGTTTCCATACAAAAGTGACAGCTCCGAGCGAACCTAGAGCAACTCTGATCTAAAAACGAAATCAGTATAAATTCCGAAAACTGCCCAAACAAAAGGCCCTTTTCAGGGCCATCATTTATCAACAAAGAATAGAATTGAAGTTTTGTTATTACAAGTATTAGAAAGTGGCTTGCCAAGAGCGTTGGATAGTAAGTGAGCCCCTTGTGAACAATATCGTCGACATGTCGTAGAATGGCTCGAAATAAAAAGTTATCATTTGTGTGATTTGTTGACAGTTTCGTGTAATGATTCAATTTACAATAACATTCATTAAATGCTCGTTTTAGGATTACCATATAGATAAATATGTTCGAATATTTTAGATTTCGATGTACGTGTATCGATATTTCGGTATTTCCATTAGAAATAACAAAATAACTACTTCTAATACAACCTATCAGAAGATAGTCAAAATTGTAGCATTTGTATAACCATTCTAAAGTGTATTCTACTTCACTGCGGTTATGTCTCTGACATTACCCACCCATTTTTATTTCGAAACTCACGGAAAGATAGAAATCAGCTCTAGTGCTAAATCCTCTTTCTGTTTTCAAATTAGTTGAATTTAACAACAAATTCTTAAAAATAACAAGCGATTTAGTTAAAATTCAGCTTTTATTTTTCTAATTAAGTTTTTGTTTTTAAGAGAAGGTTTTAGTTAAATAAAATCCGGAACCCATCCAGCAAAACAAAAACTAAAAATAAAATTTGCATTTTCAACTTTGTTTGCGGTTGAATTTAGGAATGAAAACAGCATTCTCAACCATAGATAAAGAATGCTATTTTGTTATTTCTGGGCTGTGTATATATGCTGTGAAAATTCAGCACGGAGAATAACAAAAACTTTTACTGAATTTTATAACCAGAAACATTGTTAAAAACAGAATAGTTTTTGCTCATGTCAAATTCACTTGAGCGAAAAAAATAAATTGTTAGTAATTGGTGTTGTGGCAGATTTTTGCACGAAATATTTTGTGAATTGACGTTGTTTAGTTTTAGTTCAAAAGGATTATTGTCAAGTAGTGCACAGATAAAATGAGAAGTTAATGTTGCATGAAATTGTCCACGAAAAGTGTAGTATTTTGGTTGAAAATGGTGGTAAGTTTTTATTTTTCTCTTATATTCTGGCCTGGTGGAGTGAAATTGTGACAATGTATGTATTGTCAAGAAAGAAGATGTCAGTGAAACAATTATAGTATCATCGCATAATGTATTTATTTAGCATGTTTACGTCCGTTTAGTTCCCTACGTATAAGATGTGTCAGAGGTGGATGTTAAGCGTCATTTTGAAATCCAAGATGGCGACTCCCGACTAATCAAAATTTTTTGAAGCACAATCAGTATAGGAATTTTTAAATATGACTGACAAGTGAGTGTCGATGGTTGATGTTTAGCGCCATTTCAAAATTAAAAAATGGCGACTTTCGGTTTAACGAAGTTCCTAAACCTAATCATTGAGGTTATTCTAGGAATTGTTCGGATGAGTTGTTTCCAGAGACAGATGTTTTACGCCATTCTAAAATCCAAGTTGGCAACTTTACACACAGAAAAATTAAGCATATTTAAACCAAAAATATGTGTTATCGAATCCTATCATGTGTTTCAGCATGAAAAAATATGTTTCAGCATGAAAAAGAAACACTTTTTTGAAATTTTTTAAAACTTAGCGTGAAGCGAATTGATTGAAACTTTTACACATCACAGTGAATTATTTCAATAACATGTTATAATTTTTCTATTCAAAATATCGACAAACGACTCGGTGACGAAGCTTTTTGTAGAACGCCTTTGAAAAAACATAATTTGCGGTGTTACCTGCCATTCAAAAACTACATAACCGATTTCTTTCAAACTTTGCATAAACATTCTATTAAAAGAATACCTAACTCCTACGTAGAGTTTTTAAGATAAATTTTTAATTAGTGGTTTTTTACTCATTTAATTTTTTTTTTTTCGTTTCGCGAAAAAATCCGCATTTTTATTAGTAAACACCCCTTTAATCGAAAAATTATCTCAAAAACTCAACGTAGGAGTTAGATATTTTTTTACATAGAATGTGTATGCAAAGTTTGAAATAAATCGGTTGAGTAGTTTGTGAATGGCAGGTAACACCGCAAATCATGTTTTTTTTTCCAGTGACAAAAAGCTTCGTCACCGAGTTGCTTGTCGATAGTTTTGCCTAGAAAAATTACAGCATGTTATTGAAAAAATACACTAAAATGTACAAAAGTTTTGATAAATTCGCTACACACAAAGTTCTAAAAAAATCGCAAAATAGTGTTTTTTACGCTGAAACCTTTTCGTTAAACCGGAAGTCGCCATTTTGGATTCAAAAATGGTGCTAAACATTTTCCTCCGACACCCTCGTCAAAACCATTTCGAAAATACCCATATTGATTGTATTCTAAAGGACTTCAACTGAATCAAATTAATGTCGAAATATAAGTCTAAAAAGCAGGAATTTTATTTTTTTTAAATCAGTAGAAAAAACACTAAATTTAACCAAAGCTGTCGTAAATTTAAAAAAATGACATTCTAAATTTAACTACGAAAAATTTTAAATTTAAAAACAGAATGGCTTAAATTCAAAACTGACATTTGTTGAAATCAACTGAGGAAAAAACTAGATTGAACAAAACAACCTCCCTAAAATTAGCATATTTTTTCAGGAATTCAACTAAATAACTAGATAATTTTAATGCCAAAAAGTTTTGAATTTAGAGTATGTATTAGTTGAAATAACAGAAAATAGCACTAAATTCAGCACAAAATTTAGTTGAGAAGATGGAGAATGTGTCTCCGCTAAAAGTGACAGCATCATTTTCTCGCCAAATCAGCAGAGAAAACAGAAATTCCAACTAGCATTTTAGCTCTTTTCAGGAAGATCGAGTAGAAAAAACACTAAATTTAACCAAAGCTGTCGTAAATTTAAAAAAATGACATTCTAAATTTAACTACGAAAAATTTTAAATTTAAAAACAGAATGGCTTAAATTCAAAACTGGCATTTGTTGAAATCAACTGAGGAAAAAACTAGATTGAACAAAACAACCTCCCTAAAATTAGCATATTTTTTCAGGAATTCAACTAAATAACTAGATAATTTTAATGCCAAAAAGTTTTGAATTTAGAGTATGTATTAGTTGAAATAACAGAAAATAGCACTAAATTCAGCACAAAATTTAGTTGAGAAGATGGATCGAGGCCGTAAGGCTGAAAATCATAAGGCCAAAATTACATTAGGCCGAATTCAAAAGGCTGAAAAATCAAAAGGCGGACTTTCAAAAGGCAAACTTTCTGGAAGGCGGAATTTCAAAAGGCAAACTTTTCAGAAGGCAGAATTTTGAAAGGCAAACCTTGTTAAAGGACGAAAGAAAACAAACAAAGCAATGATAATAATGTGCTATTATCCATTACCTGCTATTGATTATATTTCGAGTGAATACATTTTATAATTGATTTTGCCTTCTTTTAAATATGAGCAGTTCATTTTAGTTTCATTTTTGAATTTTTTATGCTTGTTCAGTTGCAATTATGAATACTTTGCTATGACTTACGTTTTAGTACAGTATAATGTAAAACTGCGATCCACCAGACGTATGTTTTCTTTTGACCATTATTATTATGATCGCCAGTGGGTTTTGGTTTTCCATACAACGTTTCAATAATTTAAATTATCCTTATTATCCTTCTTTATATCATGAGCTGTTCTTTTGGATTATATACTTCATCATCTGTGAATTTCGCTAAGTTTTTCAAATGATGATTTATGGAATGAACTTACATATATTCAACCATCGATTGTTACACTGATCTAGAACTTGGGGCGAAGCCAGTGGCCGCCGACCCGCCGTCGGAAGCGGCGGCCCCTCGCAAGCAAACCTGTGATCCACTCGTTTGCCCGGATTACTCAAACATGTTTTTTATTAATTGGTAAAGAAGAATAATCTAATTTTGGTTTAAGTACAATATTAGTACTATTAGTAAAGAAACTCATTTAAAGTTATTTAAATGTTTAGGTAGTTGCCGTTATGCTCAAACATTTGAGCTACATGCCAGCTGCTTACAACTGCATAACTGTTCGTATTCCCGGTTTACTCGAACATAGGGATTGATTCCTTCTTTCAAATATGAGCAGTTCTTGGAATCTGTATGCCAAATAACTCTTGCACGCACACTTGTAATCACTTCGGCTACCCAGTTTACTCAAACATAGGGGATGATTCCTTCTTTCGAGCATTCTTTGAATCTCAATTAAAATCGCAATGAATGCACAATTTGACAAAGGGTTTGGTGGATTTTTAGAGCATTAATTCTTCTTTTGTATTGGAAAGGTTTCGTACGTAAACGTGCGATCCTCCCGATTTACTCAAACATGAGGCGATTAATCAATCAGAAACAACACAATGTGAAATAATCGAATAATAAAAAAAAGTTTGCCTTATGAGATTCAGCCTTTTGGGTTTTCGGCTTTTTGAGTTTTCGCCTTTTAAGTTTTCGGCCATTTGATTTTTCGACCTTTTTAGCATTAGGCCTTTCGAATTTTCGCCTTTTGAAATTTCGCCTTATGTTTTTCGGCCTTTTGATTTTCAGCCTCTTGATGCTAAATCGAGAAGATGGAGAATGTGTCTCCGCTAAAAGTGACAGCATCATTTTCTCGCCAAATCAGCAGAGAAAACAGAAATTCCAACTAGCATTTTAGCTCTTTTCAGGAAGATCGAGAATAACTAATCAAAATCAGCAAATTGAGAATTTGCTTAGTTGTCCTAAATAATAACTAATTCAATTCAGTAAATCAACTAAGGTTTTCGCATCTGAGCCGAATTTTGGTTCTCCGTGTACCGATAAAAATAATTATGACTGAACCGAATCAAAACCTCTGGCCACAGAAAAGCCCACCACGTTATTTGTTTATGTTTCTCTTCTTCAATTTCGTTTGTTTTATCGGAGAAAAATGACAACAATGGTCCAGAAATTTGAAATGTATTCCTGTCGAAGTGTACATGCAAGAATTGTTCAAAAACATCTCGTAGTTTCCTGCACGATGTCGATCGGTGAGCAGATACATTTTAAGATCTTGCCAATTTAACTGGTTCGGTGTAACGAAACTACCCGGATGTATGCAATAGATTCGAATTTGTCGGTCCCCGAAACTTACGGAGAATTTCAACGTTGGCGGGGTGCAGGAGCTATGGAAACTAATGATACGCTGAGACCATATTCAATCTAGATATATTTAATGATCAGTCGCAACTAGGGTTCGCAGTACCGACCCCTTTTGGCGAGAACCGGTACTACGGTACTGAAGCCCTCAGTACCGGTAAAGTACCGGTAGGCGGTACTCGAATATTTTTTTTAAAAAAATCGAAGAAAGCTTCAAACTGAAATTGAATGCTCAAACTGCTGATCTTATTCTCAGATAATTGATTTGCGCTGATCAAAAAACATGTTTATTGTTTTTAATTGCTTCGGAATGGCAAGACTCATTTCACAGAAGATATTTTTCGTATAGAGCACTTTCTTTTATTTCGAAATCTAGGCCACTTTGAAATCAATAACTGCTAAGTGGTGCGACTTTCGTCGACTTGAACAGATGGTAAATGTATGAAACCCTATTAACAACAGTAAATCAAAGCGAGAATGGCAGTAAATCCGAGCAGGTTATTCGCATTTCCTCTCTTGCTTTTCTGAAAATTGATATCGACCTTGTAGCCTTTTTTTCAAATATCAACATTTTATCTTAAATACGTTTATTTAGGCCCAAATGCTTTAGCTTAACGAGGCCGATAATTCATTTTTTTTTAATTACATGTCACATGTTAGTGGGGGAAGGGAAAGCCGTATTTAGGGGCGGCTTGCTCCCCTCTTATGTAAGTAAAGGAAAAAGGTAGGAAGTGGGATACATATTGTGTAATTGACATCGTCGTTTGCTGATTGATCATTGTGGCGGATATGCACACTTTGTTGTAGTGTTGTAGTTTCCAGCCTGTAATCGCAGGGGCGAGGGAAGGGTCGATATTTCGGATAATTATTGGCACTCTGATGCTGTCATGATGTTCTCTATATCATCTGCATGTGAGGTATGTCATGATGTTCTGGGTAGACGGTTATCAAGAAGGGTATGCATCGAAGTCTCGTGAAGCAATGCCATATTGTAGATACAGGGATAGGTTGGTGAGATTCTACTGTGAATGAGAGAGGGGAAAATGTATTAAACTTGGACATCAATAGTTTTCAAAAAGATATAGATAAGAAAAATATAGGGGTGGTCACGGCTTGCCAGGACGTCCCGGACTGGCACGTAGGGTGATCTACATCGGGCCCGAAGGGAATCTGTTAGTTGAGACCTGGCAACACAGTACTCTGCGCACAGCCAAACAACATGCTCGATGTCGTGATAGCCGTTCTCACAAACACAATGATTACTTTCAGCAAGCCCTATACGACGGAGATGCGCGTCAAACGAGTAATGGTTGGACATGATCCTTGACATCGTACGAATAAAGTCCCGGTTCACATCCAACCCCTTAAACCAAGCATTCGTTGATACCTTCGGGATAATGGAATGTAGCCACCGTCCCAGATGTCCATTGCTCCATGAGGTTTGCCAACTATCGAGCGTCCTCTGACGAGAGATACTGAAAAATTCGTTGAAGCAAATTGGTCTTTCGTAAGTGTCGCCTTCTAATGCGCCCACCTTGGCTAAAGAGTCCGCCTTCTCATTGCCCGCAATAGAACAATGTGACGGGACCCAAACCAAGGTAATCTGGTAAGATTTTTCAGATAAAGCACTCAGATATTCCCGTATTTTCCCCAGGAAATATGGTGAGTGCTTTCCAGGCTTCGATGCACGGATGGCCTCAATGGAGCTGAGACTATCCGAAACGATGAAGTAATGGTCTGAGGGCAGGGTGTCAATGATCCCGAGAGTATACTGAATGGCAGCTAATTCTGCGACGTAAATTGAAGCAGGATCATTGAGTTTGAATGAGGCAGCAAGATTTTCGTTGAAGATACCGAAGCCTGTGGACCCGTCGAGAATTGATCCGTCAATGTAGAACATTTTGGCGCAGTCGACTTGATGGTATTTGTTATAGAAAATATTTGGGACAACTTGTGAGCGAATATGATCCGTAATCCCACAAGTCTCTTCCTTCATAGATGTATCGAAAAATACGGTTGACGTTATACGTAGATGAATTGATGTTCTGTGCCATGTAATCGAAGTGCAAGTACATGAATCGGGTCTGAGAATTAAGCTCGACAAGCCTTTCGCAATTTGCAATCACCAATGGGTTCAGAATATCGCATCGAATGAGCAATCGATATGAGAGGTCCCAAAATCGATAATTCAGCGGAAGAACGCCCGCCAGCACTTCAAGACTCATCGTATGGGTCGAGTGCATGCAACCCAAGGCAATACGCAAGCAACGATACTGGATTCGCTCCAGTTTGATGAAGTGTATGTTCGCAGCGGAGCGAAAGCAGAAACATCCGTACTCCAACACTGATAATATCGTTGTTTGGTACAGCCTGATTAGGTCTCCTGGATGGGCACCCCACCATGTTCCAGTTATTGTACGGAAAAAGTTGATCCTTTGTTGGCACTTCTGTTTCAGATACCTAATGTGACATCCCCAGGTACCTTTAGAGTCGAACCATACCCCGAGATATTTGAATGTTGAAGCCTGAGCAATAGTTTGATCCATTAACAAGCATGGGAAAAATCATTTCGCGAAACGATCAAATTGAAATCATCCACCAACATGCTCTTACTGTGAAACCCGATCTCGGCAACCCTTCTTGTGCAGAGTTACGCGTTCATGCGAAAGCGAGAAGTAAAACACAAAACTGAAAAAAAAAGTGTCAGCGCTCGGCTATGATTCATTCTCCATCGCATACGTAGTGTTTTGAATGAAAGCAGAAAGGATCGCAAATGAATGCATTCTTTCATTCACAAAGATTCATTTCAAAACATTCATCGGATCGTTCTAATAAAAAAAAACTTGTCGTTCTTGTTTATAGACCTATGAAATTTTCACTTGGTGATCTCTTATTGTTGAGTAAGTAGTTTGCAATGTGCTGGTGAAAAAACTAGGAGTGGGTAATGTCCGGGACGTAACCGCGGTGTTGACGTAGGACTAAACTTGGGCATATCATATGACATTCATGGATAATTTGAGCCAATGCACTTTTTGAATGAATGTTTACTGGAAATTTCATGTCGAATGAGATTGCCACATTCACTGATTTTCTAGGACTTGCAAAAACCTTCGGGTTTGTAGATTAATTTGATAAACATTTGCTTATATGAATCACTGGTAAATGTACACAAGAATTGACAGGCGCAAACTTATTAAATGGAACTTTCTAATTCAATTCTTTCTCCATTATGTTTTCATCCTAAAAAGAACGGTTTGTAGATAACTATGTTTGGTGATACCAGACGAGAATCCTTGCTAACGATTCGAACCTTGCCCGAATTCGCTTCTGCTGCGTACATACACGAACATTCCCCTTTCGCAGCTCACATCGAATGAGCATTGTATATCGGAATGCGATCTCTTTTATAAACTTCTTAGTGCAGATGGTAGTCCATCCCTTTGTGCGACAAATGAAAATATTTTCATCATTCGTTTTGGCGTGGCATTCGCTTAGTAGCAGGGTTGCCACATTCACTAATGTTCTAGAAAGATTTGCATTGTAGATTAATTCGATAAACATTGGTTTATATGTGTCATTGATAAAGTACAGCAGACTTGACAGGCGCAAACTCAATCCAAGTTATTAAAAGGAGCTTTCTAAATAAATTCTTTCTCCATTATATTTTCATCCTAATAAGAACGGTTTGCAGATAACTATTTTTGGTGATACCAGACGATTACATACACCAGATGCGTACATACACGAACATTCCCCTTTCGCAGCTCACATCGAATGAGCATTGTATATCGGAATGCGATCTCTTTTATAAACTTCTTAGTGCAGATGGTAGTCCATCCCTTTGTGCGACAAATGAAAATATTTTCATCATTCGTTTTGGCGTGGCATTCGCTTAGTAGCAGGGTTGCCACATTCACTAATGTTCTAGAAAGATTTGCATTGTAGATTCTTTCTAAATAAATTCTTTCTCCATTATATTTTCATCCTAATAAGAACGGTTTGCAGATAACTATTTTTGGTGATACCAGACGAGTACATACACCAGATGCGTACATACACGAACATTCCCCTTTCGCAGCTCACTTCGAATGAGCATTGTATGTCGGAATGCGATCTCTTTTATAAACTTCTTAGTGCAGATGGTAGTCCATCCCTTTGTGCGACAAATGAAAATATTTTCATCATTCGTTTTGGCGTGGCATTCGCTTAGTAGCAGGGTTGCCACATTCACTAATGTTCTAGAAAGATTTGCATTGTAGATTAATTCGATAAACATTGGTTTATATGTGTCATTGATAAAGTACAGCAGACTTGACAGGCGCAAACTCAATCCAAGTTATTAAAAGGAGCTTTCTAAATAAATTCTTTCTCCATTATATTTTCATCCTAATAAGAACGGTTTGCAGATAACTATTTTTGGTGATACCAGACGATTACATACACCAGATGCGTACATACACGAACATTCCCCTTTCGCAGCTCACATCGAATGAGCATTGTATATCGGAATGCGATCTCTTTTATAAACTTCTTAGTGCAGATGGTAGTCCATCCCTTTGTGCGACAAATGAAAATATTTTCATCATTCTTTTTGGCGTGGCATTCGCTTAGTAGCAGGGTTTCCACATTCACTAATGTTCTAGAAAGATTTGCAAAAACCTACGGGTTTGTAGATTAATTCGATAAACATTGGTTTATGTGTCACTGCTAAAGTACAGCAGACTTGACAGGCGCACACTCAATGCAAGTTATTAAATGGAACTTTCTAATTCAATTCTTTCTCCATTATGTTTTCATCCTAAAAAGAACGGTTTGTAGATAACTATGTTTGGTGATACCAGACGAGAATCCTTGCTAACGATTCGAACCTTGCCCGAATTCGCATCTGCTGCGTACATACACGAACATTCCCCTTTCGCAGCTCACATCGAATGAGCATTGTATATCGGAATGCGATCTCTTTTATAAACTTCTTAGTGCAGATGGTAGTCCATCCCTTTGTGCGACAAATGAAAATATTTTCATCATTCCACATTCACTAATGTTCTAGAAAGATTTGCAAAAACCACCATTCAAAGCACGGCTAATTAATGCTTTTACAAAATCATTTCTATCAAAATTTACGGTAAAATCTACGGAATCTACTACACAATTGTTTTAATTATTTCCCAACAAATCGCGCAAAAATCTGTTCCGTACAGCACAGCGCAAATAATTGACGTTGGAAAACAAATCGGCAACTTCAGCTGCCAAACACTTAGAAACGATCGAAGCATTTTTCCGTTAATATCACTTTTCTGACTCAAATTGTTGTAGGTATTTTATTGCTTCCGTCCAATTGGTCAGTTTATTGGTTTTATCGCACATTTTTTGGATATTATTATAGAAAATAACTAACCCGATAAGAGGGAAGTTATTTTCCAAAGCACGAAATGGAAATTTCAATTGTAATTCTTCTGAGAACGATTTTGTGGTCCTAATAAGGACCGTTTCTTGTGAATATTATTTCGCCGTTTCCCGCTCGGCATGATGATTATTCGCTTGGCATGGATAGCGCACAGATTGGTATTTTCCAACAAACTAACCAGGCAGGCCTCACTGGCTTCTTAAAGGGCCATTACGGCTGAGCTCCGGAAGAGTAGGTTTTGAAATTCTGTGCAATCTCACGGACCAGGCACTGGAAGAGCAGCTTGCGAATTAGTAACTCTGTCCACTTCTGAGAGCAATGAATTTCACGCAGGGCGACGACTGTTCTTGGTTGGCAGCGATAAGGCAGTAGCTATGATTTGGTTGGTGGTCAAAATGCAGCTTCTCGTTGAGCAGCACACGTACGTGTGTTCTGCTCTGTGGCTTACACACGTCTGGCTTTAAGAAAAACTGTGACACCCATATTTATAGGTTTTAGCATTAATGTTGATTCGCATTAAAAGTAGTTTTTGAACTTTTTAAACAAGTTTTACATAGCAAACAAGGTATCAATAGCAAGCGTTGAACGTTTTCCTTTCGATTTATGAAACAAAATTAGTAATTCCTTGAGTAGGAGAAAAGTTATTAGAGTTCAAAGTGTACGTAACGCATCCGTTTTGAAAATTTTGAAATGACACCCAGTATAGTAAAGAAAGACGTAAGTCCTACGTCAAAAATAACTTCTTAAAACGATTCCGTGCATATCACAATATAAATTTCAAGTGGATTGTAGTGCAATCTACTTCACAACATTGATTATAGTGTACATTTGCTCTATAAAGTTGACCTAACACAACCAGAGAATACAATGTCACATTCATTTGTGAACTAAAAGTTGAATCACTTGTGAATGTTTATAGTACAATCTTCCGATTCAATCCGCGTATGAAGAACACAATCTTCTTTAAGTTTTAACGACATTCAATTAGCTAGAGATTACTGGGTAGGGAAAGTTATGAAACTTAGAGCCATAGTACTCAAGTGAGAGCAAGGATGTGAAGTAAACAGATCGGAAAACTAGAAGTGGCAGGGTCATTAGAACAGGCTTAATATCGTTCGGGCTTAATTTTTGCCTTGTGATAATGAGGGTCGAGCTTAGGCAGAATAACTACGAATCACTCGAGTTCACTATCATGTGTCCTTGATAAAGGTAGACGTATCTATCTTTACCGTGACAACCGGCAAAAATTAAGCCACGCAAGATCACCACTGAAAACCTGTCGACGATTAGCATCAATCTGAATGATGATTGCTGCTGTTCATCTCTGTATGCCTTTTGAATGCCGGGATAGATTTTTATTAGACTATTGTCACTGTTCTCACAGTCGTGGCGGGTTTGCTACATTGTGTAAGGCAGTGGCTGTGTCTACAGCGGCTACCCACCGCTGCCGATGGAATCCCATCAGTTTCTTTTTCTTTTTTCCCTTTTTTATTTCGACTATGTTAGTCACATTTTTCTTTTTTAAGTTTTAACGACATTCAATTAGCTAGAGATTACTGGGTAGGGAAAGTTATGAAACTTAGAGCCATAGTACTCAAGTGAGAGCAAGGATGTGAAGTAAACAGATCGGAAAACTAGAAGTGGCAGGGTCATTAGAACAGGCTTAATATCGTGCGGGCTTAATTTTTGCCTTCTGATAATGAGGGTCGAGCTTAGGCAGAATAACTACGAATCACTCGAGTTCACTATCATGTGTCCTTGATAAAGGTAGACGTATCTATCTTTACCGTGACAACCGGCAAAAATTAAGCCACGCAAGATCACCACTGAAAACCTGTCGACGATTAGCATCAATCTGAATGATGATTGCTGCTGTTCATCTCTGTATGCCTTTTGAATGCCGGGATAGATTTTTATTAGACTATTGTCACTGTTCTCACAGTCGTGGCGGGTTTGCTACATTGTGTAAGGCAGTGGCTGTGTCTACAGCGGCTACCCACCGCTGCCGATGGAATCCCATCAGTTTCTTTTTCTTTTTTCTCTTTTTTATTTCGACTATGTTAGTCACATTTTTCTTTTTTAAGTTTTAACGACATTCAATTAGCTAGAGATTACTGGGTAGGGAAAGTTATGAAACTTAGAGCCATAGTACTCAAGTGAGAGCAAGGATGTGAAGTAAACAGATCGGAAAACTAGAAGTGGCAGGGTCATTAGAACAGGCTTAATATCGTGCGGGCTTAATTTTTGCCTTCTGATAATGAGGGTCGAGCTTAGGCAGAATAACTACGAATCACTCGAGTTCACTATCATGTGTCCTTGATAAAGGTAGACGTATCTATCTTTACCGTGACAACCGGCAAAAATTAAGCCACGCAAGATCACCACTGAAAACCTGTCGACGATTAGCATCAATCTGAATGATGATTGCTGCTGTTCATCTCTGTATGCCTTTTGAATGCCGGGATAGATTTTTATTAGACTATTGTCACTGTTCTCACAGTCGTGGCGGGTTTGCTACATTGTGTAAGGCAGTGGCTGTGTCTACAGCGGCTACCCACCGCTGCCGATGGACTCCCATCAGTTTCTTTTTCTTTTTTCCCTTTTTTATTTCGACTATGTTAGTCACATTTTTCTTTTTTAAGTTTTAACGACATTCAATTAGCTAGAGATTACTGGGTAGGGAAAGTTATGAAACTTAGAGCCATAGTACTCAAGTGAGAGCAAGGATGTGAAGTAAACAGATCGGAAAACTAGAAGTGGCAGGGTCATTAGAACAGGCTTAATATCGTGCGGGCTTAATTTTTGCCTTCTGATAATGAGGGTCGAGCTTAGGCAGAATAACTACGAATACTCGAACACAATCTTCTTCATTCAACATAGTACGTGTCATTCTTTTACCTGGCTCACATCTTCGGAAGTTCATCTCTACCTACGTTCAGATGTGTTCTTTTGGAGAGTTTTAGTCGGATCGTGAATGAACGACTGGCTGCTGTCAAAGCAATGAACGGATTCGCCAAGAATCATGCGAATGAATGATAATTCCCATCCCTGTCCATTAATTGAAGCTGTAGTTGCGCTGGTTCACGCTTTCTAGAAAATACGACTAGCTCAGTTTTCTCCGTGGAGAACTCGATACCCAGCTGGAGAGCCCAAGCAGACAAATTGTCCAAGGTATCTTGCAGTGGTCCTTGCAAGTCGACGGCTTTAGGACCTGTAATAGAGACCGCACCGTCATCTGCAAGCTGCCTTAGCGTGCAGGAATTGAAAAGACATTCGTCAATGTCATTCACGTAAAAATTGTAGAGGAGAGGGCTTAGACATGAGCCCTGGGGAAGGCCCATGTAGCTAAATCGTGATGTCGATAAATCGCCAGGCGAGAAATGCATTTGTTTTTCAGACAACAGGTTTAGCAAAAAGTTATTTAAAATTGGCGAAAGACCATGCTGGTGCAACTTCTCATAAAGAATGTTGATCGAAACTGAATCGAAAGCCCCCTTAATATCCAAGAATACTGATGCCATCTGCTCTTTGTTAGCATATGCCATTTGAATTTCTGTTGAGGGCAACGCAAAGCAATCGTTCGTCCCTTTGCCTTTGCGGAAGCCAAATTGTGTATCTGACAGTAAGCCATTTGTTTCGACCCAATAATCGAGGCGAAACAAGATCATTTTTTCGAATAACTTCCGGATACAGGACAGCATTGCAATCGGACGATACGAATTGTGGTCGGAGGCTGGTTTTCCTGGTTTTTGGATGGCGATGATCCTCACCTGTCTCCAGTCATGTGGGACAATGTTACCCTCAAGAAACCTATTAAATAAATTCAACAAGCTTCTTTTGGCAGAGTCTGGCAGATTCTTCAACAAGTTGAATTTGATTCTATCTGGCCCCGGGGCTTTATTGTTACATGATAAGAGAGCAAGTGAGAACTCCACCATCGTAAACGGTGTTTCGTTCGCGGTATTGTAAGGCGACGCGGCGCGGTAGATTTTCTGTGCCGGGGCGGAATCCGGACAAACCTTCTTGGCGAAATCGAATATCCAACGGTTTGAATATTCCACGCTCTCGTTAGTACTGTTTCGGTTTCGCATATGTCGGGCCGTGCCCCAAAGAGTGCTCATCGATGTTTCTCTTGTTAACCCGTCGACAAACCGGCGCCAGTAACTGCGTTTCTTAGCTTTCATTAAATTTTTCATTCGCTTTTCTAATATCGCGTACACTCGATAACTAGCAACTAACCCGTCGTTCCGGAAGGTTTCATACGCGGCAGCTTTCTCCGCATACACGTCTGAGCACTCTTTGTCCCACCACGGGTTGGGAGAACGTTTTTGGGTGTTCACGTCGGGTACTCGTTTCGTCTGAGTTTGAATCGCGGTATCGAGAATCGAGTTGGACAAAAACTTATATTCTTCCTCCGGGGGAAGTACCTGTGTTGAATCGATAGTTTTGGATATCTCAGCAGCGTAGCTCTTCCAATCAATGTTTCGTGTGAGGTAATAGGGAACATTGATTGGTGCCGATTGTATTGAACCAGTGGTGATTGCAATTACAATTGGTAAGTGGTCACTACCGTGGGGATCAGATATTACCTTCCACTTGCAATCTAACCGTAGTGATGTCGAGCATAAAGATATGTCCAGTGCACTTGCTTGCGCAGATGGTCTAGGAATCCGTGTCATTTCCCCTGTGTTCAGAATTGTCATATTGAAGTTGTCACAAAGGTCTTGAATTGTCGAAGATCGATTCTCGTCGTATAGACAGCCCCACCCCGTACCATGAGAGTTAAAGTCTCCAAGATGCAGGCGGGGCGAGGGAAGGTGTTCAATCACGTTGGAGAATTTTCGATATCCCATCATGGCCCTAGGAGGAATGTAAATAGAAGCAATGCAAAGATCTTCCGTTTTAGGTTGAGTTTCTGACTGTAAAATTGGAGCACTTGGGATTTTTGGTGCTCCGGGGAGTGCTGGGAACTCCTGGTTGTATCTCAATTTCCCAAGACCAGGAGGTATTATCTTCGGATTTGTACCAGCACTTTCAGTTGATGAATTATTTTTATTTTGTACCCTTGTTTGGGACAACCTAGGACCCTTACGAGGAAGTTCAGGTGAGTTTTGATTAGGTCTTTTCCTAGAGTTTCCAAGCGGAGCCAAATAATGCCCCTCGCAAGGGTCGTTAGAGGCGTTATCGTCAGTTGGCAAGAGAGCGAATGGGTTTTCGGAGATAAGTGGAACAGCTCTTTTAAGCATTTCTGCGTAAGAGCGTCTGGAGCGATCTTTGGCGGATCGCTTCAGTTTATCCGCGCGAAGTTTGTACGTTGGGCATGTCAAAAGTGCATGTGGATTCTCCCCACAGTAAACACACTCTCTGCAAGTATCATCCGCATGGCGTTCCCCACATTTACCGCACCGTTGCTTGTTGCTACAGTAGGTGGCCTAGCTGCTTGCAATTGGAACAATTCATGACCCGCGGTACAAACAGGCGTACAGGTAGACGAGCTCCTCCCACTTTAACGTAGCTCGGAAGTGCAGATCCGGCGAAGGTTACGCGAAACGAGTCTGATGGATAGTAATTCCCATTTTCGATGGACTTTGAGTGCAATTGCTTGCACTCCAAAATCTTAACTGATTGAAGGTTAGGGTCCTTAAAGCGGCCAGCCCCATCATTCATCAGATCATCGACAGTTAGACCCGCATCACTTACCACACCGTCGATCTCCACATCAGGAGAAGGGATGTAGACGCGATACTCCAGCGTAAAGAGGCTATTGCTAACGATGTCATTGGCCTGTTTCAAGTCAGTAACGACTACGCGCAGTTTATCTGACTGAACCTTTTTAATCTCGGTTACGGCCGAGTAACGTTTTGTCAGTCCCATGCAACAGTTATGCTGTTTAACGGTTTATTTTTGGGCCGAAAGTATACCACCTAAGGACCACCGGATACATCCTGGTAAACCTTGACTCAGGGGGGGGAGGGGGGGCTGTGAGACATTGGGGGAAAGTGAATCGACCATAACATTATCTGTCTACGAATCAGATATACGTTCCTCTTCCCCATAAGATTCGAATTCGGAGGGTGATCCTTCTGTTTGTTCCATTTTGTTGCGGGAGAAACACGCTCGACCGCACTGTTTAACTTAAATCAAAATAAAAAATCAAAAGCGATAATAATCGATAAGAAAAGTAAAAAACGAACCACTTCACCAGTTGGTTCCTGACGAGCTGGTAGGTGAATTGATCCTTCGTTTGTTTTATCCGTCACCCGCGTGTCCTTCACACAGTAGAGAGCTGATATAGCTCGTCTAAACAAAGCCGTCTTTCAGGCAAGAAAACTGTTTAGTAACGCACTTCACTGCCCTATTTTCACCGATATCGCAGGTGTAGAGACGTGGCCGACGGTGGCCACTGGTTTTATAAAACGTGCAGGTGATATTTTATCGATCGGATGAATTACAACACGAACACAATTATGAACTTAAACTTTCTTATATAAATTCTGCATCTCACGCGCCTGTTACTTCTACTTACTTCGAAACCTAAGCAAACTTTCGCACGACAATTATGAACTTAATTTATCGCTCCGGTCTCTGCCGGGCGAGGTGTTAATTACTAACTGACTGCTAAAAACTTCGTACCGGTCCCGGTCGGACGAAGAACTTACTATTGACTCACTTCCACGACTGACTTAAACGACCTGACGCAAAAGACTTTTATCATTTCGTCTGTGTAGACTTCTCTCTGAGAGAGTCTCAGACCTAAACAAAACATTCTTTCCACGCTCGCGAGAGTAAAGACCCCGGTGGATGAATCAGTAGTTCACTATGACTCATACTCGGAAGCCTTTACTTTCTATAATAGCGTCACCGTCTGCTGCTGGCAGCAACAAACTGTGTTTAATTAAACAAAGTGTTTATTCTTTTCCGTAAGCATTTGGCTTAGAAAGCGCGAGTGCATCAAAATATCAGCTTAGCTTAAGGCTGTAGCTGGTGATGTAACCCAGGAAATTAGCTTCCATGGTGCACCACTTGGAGAAATTTTCCAGGGTTGATGCTGGCCGAAAACTATGGGCGCTGCATGCCCCCTTACTTACTGAGCTTGATGTTGCCTCGGAGAGACGCATCATCAAGACGATTGCGCGGGTCATTAGAAAAAATTTGTGTCAAAAAGTCTTTTGTGTCCTAACTCCTAAGATTGCCATTACATAAATAATATTTGTTATCACTTTTGTCAAAACCAAATATTTACAATTTTCTATCATTATTTGACATTTTCTTAACATCCTAACTTTACGATGGTCCTAGTGTGCACCCCTGCTGTCCTTCTCGCGGCTCGTCCAATGCTTATACCGGTGTTTTCACCAGTGTGCTGCCTGGCTGCTTCCTCTCGGGTCGATAATGGTTTTCGGGACTTTGATCTCGGGGCACCTCCTCTGGTCCTGCACCCTCCTAGTTTCGTAATAATTCCGTAAATTTGTATTTATGCTTCTTTCATTCGTGAAGCAATTTACGCCCAATTGGCTATTTTGGTCTTGGTAGTGACCTATGTTAGAATCATAATCTTGCCTTCGGGGCTTCTGATTCTGTTTAAAAATTTTGGTTTTTGTAGTTTGATCAAAATCTGACCAGTAAGTTTCCGCATAATTCTGCGGTGAATATTTGAAATTACTTTCGCCTATTTCTGGCCGATAATTTCTTTCAGGTAGCTCATAATCTCTACCTTCATCTATATAATCAATTGGATTTCCGATATATCTTTTCGGTGTCCAACATTGTTGCGTAACAGTACGTGTACGCGATAATTCTAACAATTCCAGCCTGCTTTCTATCTCTTTCAGGCACTGGTTTTCAATATCTACTTTCTCTAAGTAGTCCAGTAATTGCACTAGTGGCATCCCTCTGTGTCCACGCGCAAATAATTTTAACTCTTCATTTCGCAGACCCGCGATAAAATGTAATCTAAGGCTAATAATCATTGGCATATCCTTGATGCCAGTCCCTTCATTATAAACATCAATTTGGTCTTTTATTATTTCAGCCCGTATTCTATATTCTTTAAACGATTCGTTCGGACTTTGTCGAAGGGTCTCAATTTTTGAAATTACCTCTTCTATCCGTTCTCGTTTACCAAATTTCTTTATTAAATTTTCTTTTAATGCTGGCCAAGTATCGGCTTTAATTTTCAATATTTGGGCTGCTGCATTCTTTCTTAGTTTTAAGAGTACCACGTAGATCAACTCATCTCGTGACACTCCCTGGGGTATTTGCTTTTCAAAGTGTTCTATATGATAGATGAATGCATCTAGCTCATCGGTAGATCCATCAAATTCTGGAATGCATTGAATTGCTTCCGTCTTCGGAAACTCGTAATCCATCTTTTCAAAATAGAATAAATATTTAATATGGTTGCCAGCTATTAAGTATAATTGGAATATTAACTGGATTAAATCCTTTTATTATTATATTTTTATATTTATTGAAATATTTTCGTTCCACAGCACACTCTGCTGCCATGCGATTTTTAATAAATTTTTCAATATTATTAATTTATTCATTATTTCGAACAAAACCTTATAACAAATATTATGCTAATCATAATTAAGCCACCCTGATGTTCTAAAGTAAGCTTGACTATGGTCAAGGCTGGCTAAATAAACTACATCATAACTGCACGTGATTCATAAAGTGATGAATTAGTCACTTTGCGCAAAGCAACGGGTGACATAATATAGTCAGCATATAACAGTGTTTTTACCCACAGGTAAACACCGTATTCCAATGGCCTACATGGTTTTAAGTTATTATTTTCGCGGTCAAGTTATTGAAACCTGACCTTCAATTTTCGACGCTTGCATTTGCTCGAACCTGACATTTAATTCGTTCTTCCAACTGTTTTGCGCTACGTAGTTAGTTCTGCCGTTGTTTATTCAAACAGCTGTGCTGCGTAGCGGAGCGAAGAATTCATGGGTTTGTTTTTAATTTTTTTGTTTCTTTTTATGGCAACCTATAGCATGCCACCAATGGCTCTTCGCCGTCGTGCTTTTTATGAAGCTCCTGGTAGGAGATTGGTACGAATCGCTCGAAAGTGTTAAAAAAACAGCTGCAATGCAACTTTGGAATGTGAACTGTACCTAGCAGTACCCAGATTGGGTTCAAATCTATATTGATAATGTGAAACTCAGTCGAAGCTCGTACGCTTCTGTTTATTTATTAATTTGATAAAAGCAAACACAAACACATATCGTGCTGTGTGCTTTCCCATTTTTAAATTGATTCGTCAGAGGCTTGTTCTGAGCGATACTAACAGTGTATGTTTCCCTGGTATTGGGTGATGATTAATTCTTATTAATTTTCGAACTTTCTGTATTTTCGAATGACCGACTTAGTACCCTCCGGCTTTATGCCAGGAGGTCGGGTTGCATTATATGCTTTTTTTTTTGTGCGAGACGGTTTTCATATTGAATGAAACGTTGGACAGCTACTTTTGCGTGTCACTTACAAAGTCGGTTTCTCGTTAATTCTTTTGGTTTTTTGATTAAATGACTAATAGTCTTGATTACTCTATCGCCTTTTTGGTTTGATAACGACGTAGACCTTATTTTTGCCTCGTCGATTGGTTTAATTTTCGTAGACTTTTCAGTTTTCTTCACCACGCGATTTCTTAATTGGATTACCCTATCTGTCATATCTACTTGATAGGTGTAGCATTTCTAAAATTCATTTTGCATGTATATCTCTTCTCTTGGATTTCTCAATTTTATATATAGTGGGTGGAAGAAATGTTTATTTTTTTGTTGTTTCTTGATTGCTTGCTCTGTGACCCCCAATGTACGGGCGACATCAAAGGCATACGCAACAAAAACGTTACTTTCGTGAAACAGAACGCTGCTGCTATAGCATGAACTTGACCTACTCCCAGGTCTCGATCAAAGACGTAGCTCGTACGTTTTTGTTTATTAATTAACTCGTTAAAGGAAAAAAAACACCAGTACTTATGGTGCTGTGTGCATCATATACGCGGCATCCAACGTCTGACCGTGGTTTCGTTTGTTTAGAAAACAACTGCATTGCTTGCGACGGTTTTCGTCGACGCAATGGATAAATTAAATTGGACAGCCACTTTCGCGTGTCACCTACAATGTGCTGCTCCGGGTCATGATACCCTGGGCGCGCTTTCAATGGATCTTTAATCAGTGATCCTTATATCCTTAAGGATGGTTGGTATTAATAAAACAAACTGACCTGATAGCTTGGACTCGCCATTTCTATCGGTCTGTTTAGTGTTAGTATAAAAAATTTGTCATCGATTTAGTGTTAATTTGTCATCAATCTGAAAATTAATGATTATTTGCTTGAATAATTACTTTAACCCCGTATAGCACCCCTATCCTATTTGTATTGAACTGACACAGGTCAACATCTCGGCGGGCGCACAATTCATGAGCCCCACTGACAGTTCAAATTGTTCCGCTTGTCTCGCTCAAAGCCCGATTTTTTTGCTAGCCAGATTCCGAGCGGTATGACTCAATTCTATTAGATATTTGGTAAAAAGCGAGAATATTGGATACACACCTAGAGAAAATAGTGCAAATTTACGTCTCCTGACCCTGACATATACGAGCATCAAAAATGACTTAGTCCCACGTTTGATTCCAATTTTATATGACGCTTAACTTCGTAAATCATGTAATTCCACTCCCCATACAGCGTTTGTTCTGAATGGTAGGAAGTGTAACCCTATGTCACCGCGCATGCAAAGCATATGTTTCATGCAAAATTAAACGGAACACGGCAATGCTCCATCATTTCGTCAATTACGGTTCGTTTTTTTTTTGGTGTGTAGCTAATTGAAGAAATAAAGTAAAAGTGGTTCACTTACCTGAATTGCATTGTTGCTCTGCCCGTTCTTGCCGAGATGATGCAGACCACTATTTCTACAGCACATGGAGCGCCGCTAGTTCCACAGCACAACTTCACGTGATGCCAAATCTGTTGGAAACTCTTTCCAAACTCTTATCAAGCGCAAAACGATGTATTTGTGCGTGACCGTTGACGCACTCTGTCAAAGTTTTGCGAACAAAGAAACTTGCACTGAATCGATTAGATCTGCTGAGTGTTTGCCTTTTTCCACATTTAAGCTATCGCATTTTTCGTGACTGGTTTGCGATTTTTCCTCAGTTTTCAACATCAATATTACGCAGACGATTTACGCATTTTTTTTCATCACATTCAATATTAACACGATCAGAAATCGTCGAATTTCTGCTTTTCTCGGATCTACACTTATGGTTAAGGTTTCCTCGCGACGAGACTTATTTCGGGCATTAAAACTGGTTACCACCAACAAGCAAACTTTCTAAGATATGTCCAAATCCACAACTTTCACTCACTGTCTACTCCAATCGTTTTTGGCGTTTCCTAGCCTTTCACTTTTGCGGCTATCCCACCGCTGTCACCAGAATGTAGAGACGTGGCCGACGGTGGCCACTGGTTTTATAAAACGTGCAGGTGATATTTTATCGATCGGATGAATTACAACACGAACACAATTATGAACTTAAACTTTCTTATATAAATTCTGCATCTCACGCGCCTGTTACTTCTACTTACTTCGAAACCTAAGCAAACTTTCGCACGACAATTATGAACTTAATTTATCGCTCCGGTCTCTGCCGGGCGAGGTGTTAATTACTAACTGACTGCTAAAAACTTCGTACCGGTCCCGGTCGGACGAAGAACTTACTATTGACTCACTTCCACGACTGACTTAAACGACCTGACGCAAAAGACTTTTATCATTTCGTCTGTGTAGACTTCTCTCTGAGAGAGTCTAAGACCTAAACAAAACATTCTTTCCACGCTCGCGAGAGTAAAGACCCCGGTGGATGAATCAGTAGTTCACTATGACTCATACTCGGAAGCCTTTACTTTCTATAATAGCGTCACCGTCTGCTGCTGGCAGCAACAAACTGTGTTTAATTAAACAAAGTGTTTATTCTTTTCCGTAAGCATTTGGCTTGGAAAGCGCGAGTGCATCAAAATATCAGCTTAGCTTAAGGCTGTAGCTGGTGATGTAACCCAGGAAATTAGCTTCCATGGTGCACCACTTGGAGAAATTTTCCAGGGTTGATGCTGGCCGAAAACTATGGGCGCTGCACAGGTAATAATTATCACTCGCGGGACTGTTTATTAGTATTGCTTTACTGCAGCCTCTGCCACAGCAAGCACCTTCGTACTACCGAAAAAACTAAACCACACCGGAGAGAACAAAAAGCACTTGTTTCTCGGTACAAAGTTCGGTTACGAATGGACTGTTGTGTAGCCTTGTTTCTATAGTAAAAGTAAACGCCAGTTTGAAAAATAAAATAAAGAGTTCCTGATGTCTCCGGGATTCCAAAAGAGCGACGGCAAAGAAAAGTAAATAGAGACAAAAATCAATCATACGACCAATTAACGATAAGAATTGATTTCTTTACACGAAAAGAAAAACAATTTTGGTGTTGCCTAATTTCCCGTAACAATAAATGGTTGAGTTGGATTTTAAAAATGCAGACGTAGCTCTGCATTCTTTAAATTTGTCAATCGTAATTATTATGCTATGGAAATTAAGTACGTGATATAGGCGATTTTTCTCTTTCGCTCTTCAAATTTAACATCTGCATCAATGCTCCTACCCAGTAAATGAAAGGCGGGTAGGCGGGTCAAACCATATGCTGGCAATCAGTGGGTTATTGAAAAGTTGTTCTAGGCTACCCGCCGTAACTTGCCGTTTACTGTAAAAGTAATACCTTTCATCTACTATCTTGCAGTTGACAAGCGGTGTGGGCATTGTTGCCAAGACTTCGGTTGAAAAAAAATCTTTCCCATGGTTGCCAGAATCACATTTTGTGCAATGTGTTCAACAGATGTCGCTAGTATAAAGTGGGCGATGATTTTTTTAGAATTGTGGTTTTCATGTATGAGGCGCACTTATTCCTCGTTGGATAATACATAAGTGCGTAATAGACACTAAGACAATTCAATGTAAAAGCGCAGTTTTATTTGTTTCCGCCCTTCTAGTCACACTTATTATGTGCGCAATGCGCTATAAATTATTATAATGTGTTATAGTGTTTATTTAGCAGGGGACGGTGGGGAGTTGTGAACACAAAAGAGCTGGGACGGGACATGCGAAGACGGTCTTCTTTTTCCCTCCCGATATTGATGTTATTTTGCTGGGAAAAATCCGCTTACAAAATAATTTCAAGCAAATGCCGATGATAGTGTTGTGCCGATGCGGCATAGATTTCTGCCGATGAGGTATTGATTTGTGCCGAAAATAATTGAGTTCGAACATGACATGAATTATGTTATCATTTGTCTGAACTGTGTAAAACAACATTAACCATAACTGTCGAGCAGAATAATAAAATTGCACGTGCCGTCGGTGCATTTTGCATATTTGTTTGTGTACATCTAAGCAACATGTAAAATATGTTTTCTAAATACACCTTGTATATTACGATACTACCCAGACACTGTCCATTCCAAAAAAAGTGAAAATCGTCAAGATAGGTCCGGTTCGCAATGACAGGCCATTGCCGGTTCGCGGTGACAGTTACTTTTTTTCAGTTTGCACGTTCCGTCCCAGGTCTAATGGATTGCCTAATACATACATATCTTCAGCATAACTTTCCATTATTCTGTATTTGAAACCGGCAGTTTTATCAAAATCCAGCTACATTTAAATAATGCTGATATTTCGAGCGCTCGATAAAAAAATATAAGCAAAACTCGATGGTTTGGAGTTTGGATATGCCAACACCTCAAATATGGAAATTTTGGAGTGTTTAACTTAAAATAGCATGCGGCAGCTATCCTAGAAACTACTAGAATCCAAAGCACTACCATGCAATTTTCGACTTTTGGCCAGGGTTTTAGGCAAATCCGGGGGGTGGTGCAAACAAAAAATCAATATTTATTTTTATTAAAACAAAAAAAAATCTATTTACATTTTCTTTCGATTGTTCTCGTGGACGTTTCCGCAGGGTTATTTCGTATAGCGGGGTTGAGCTATTTGTTTTAATTGAGCAATTCAAGCAAACATTACTGAATCAATCAAAAGTTCATATTAGAAAAGAATGGTTCTTCGTTTTAAATAATTTTCCGAACAGTGCAATTTCTAATAACGATTTAATCTGTTTCTAAATTCCCAATAAAAGCTTGAAAGTTCTCTAAGAACTTAACGTGAACAGTAAAGAGTACTTTTAGATATTAACTTTTGGTTGCTTGACCAGTTTTCGTTCCGTCGTGGCGGCACATGGACTCAAAAAGCATGAAAATCGGTCAAAGATGACCCTGTTTGATAACAATGTACAGAAACAGGATTACAACATTTTATTTATGGACTTTTGGAAAACATTCTGGAATGAATCCAAAGGTGCTCCACAAATGTAAAGTGTGCGCAATGGATTTATTTATCTCAGATATGGTTTTCTCTGACATTTGTTTTCTCTATTACGTATTTCGTATACAGTAGCCTGACAAACGTACATTTTGGGAATACTATAATTTTTCGAGCTTTAGTGGAATCAGCAATCAGAATATATTGGCTCAAATGGTACGTTCCCCGTACATAGTCGGGGATTTGTGCCTTGCCGTGTGTTTTCATCATCTCCTGAGCGGAAGGAAAGGACAAGGAGGTGTCGGGAAGTAGAATTGGAAGGGTGGGAAAAATAACAGCACAAAACAAAAATAAACAACAGGTAAGTTAAACTCACAAGTAGTTCAACTTGCCTGCGAATAAGCCTAAAGCTCTTTACCACATTGGATAAGAAACTTGAGTATGTCTCTGAGTTTCAGTCGTCCAAACATGGTTTCGTCTATATAAGGACGGCTGAAGACTCGAAATCACAATTGCGCTACCGCTGGACAGTTGCAGATCAGATGATATGAGGTTCCGTAGTCGGATTCACAAAGATCACATGAAAAAGACTCAGCGCGCTGAATAGTTGTCATATGATAATTGAGTTTGCAGTGGCCGGTTAAAGCCCTGGTCAGCATGCCGCAGTGGAGCTTCGAAAAATGTAAGAGATTTTTCGAAACCACTGGGCATGGTTGTTCTAGAAACGCCTTTGTTTGGCGACACGTTTGTAGATTTCTCCAATAATTGCGGTGCTCGGACGAAGCCCATGACCGTATTTTTTCTCTTATCCAACTTGTCGAAATTGGCAGCGCGGGCTCAGGACCAACGAAGTCAATCGCTGAACCTGCCCTGGCCAATTCGTCAGTCCATTCATTTCCAGTAATACCGCAATGTCCGGGCACCCAGACAAGGTAGATAGTGTTGACAATGCTTAGTTCTTCGATTTGGGCTCGGCATGCGATCACTAGTTTGGACCGGGATTTGTCTGAGCTAAGGGCCTTGATTGCAGCCTGACTATCGGAGCAGAAGTTTATAACTCTGCCGGACAAACTCAGTTGAAGGGCCGATTGCACCCCGCACATAATCGCAAAGATTTCTGCTTGGAATACAGTACAGTATCTACCTAGTGAGTGAGATTGTTCCAATCTCATTTCACGCCAGTAGACATCAGCACCAGCACGTCCCTCCATCAGAGAACCGTCAGTGTAACAGACCACTTGCGTTTGTTATTGTCTTTCCATAAAGCCAGACAACCACTCCTCTCGAGAGGGAATCTTCACATGGAATGTCCTGTAAGGAAAACTACAAGTGAGTGTAATATCGCTGGGAGCAAGAATATCTTCACCCCATGTAACCATTTGTGACCACAATCGTGTATGACTGGTAGCAAGATCAACATGATTACTGTTCCAAAGCCCAGTAACCTGCAGTCTGTATGCACATGATAGTGCTTCTTGTTGGAGGTGTATGTGTAATGGTTTGATATTTAGAAGTGCCTCAAGAGCAGCAGTCGGAGTCGTGGTGAAAGCACCAGTCAACGCCATGAGCGCCATTCTTTGCAGATGGTTTAGCTTTGACTGTACTGTCACCACCCCTTCCCTCTGCCACCACACAAGGCATCCGTATGACACTATTGGACGTACAATTGTCGTGTAAATCCAATAGATGTATTTAGGTTTGAGACCCCAGGTCTTTCCAAAAGTTCGTCTGCACTGCCCGAAGGCCATGCACGCTTTCTTGACTCTGAACTCAATGTGAGCAGACCAATTCAGTTTGAAATCCAATATGACTCCAACGTATTTGACTTGATCTGCACACAGTAGCTCAGAATCAAAGAACTGCAAGGGACGAACCCCGGTTGTTATTCGCTTCTTCGTGAAAAGAACCATTGAAGTTTTGCTTGGGTTAACTGATAGTTTAACTTGTCGACACCACTGTTCGACAGCTCTTAAAGCCTGTTGCATTAAGTCAAAGATTGTTCCGATGCAAAATCCAGTAATTAGTATTTGGTAATAGTCAGCAAACCCGTAGGTTGGAAATCCAAGCTGATTGAGTTTCTTGAACAAGCCGTCAGCTACTAAGTTCCATAACAAAGGTGACAGAACGCCGCCTTGAGGACAACCGCAAATACTCAACTTTTGTATCTCAGCCTGTCGCAGTGGCGTACCCCAGGGTTCCCACTTAGGCCCTCTTCTTTTTATTTTGCCGACAACTAAGAACTCGTAATTTATTCCAAGAACAATCTTTTAGGACAAACTATGCTAAAAATGATGCGTCATTATAATGAAAATTATGTAATAATTGACCTTTCCATGTCTAGAAAACAAATCAAATCTGAACTAAACCGTAGAAATAATGTATAGTGACGAGCAAAGTATGCGGTTACTAAGCATTGCGTTTATCCAAGCCGAGACCCATGCAGGTATCCCATGACCGCGCGTCGCTTCCAGAATAGACTGGAAGGACACATTGTCAAAAGCACCCTCAATATCTAGGAATACACCCAAGCTAGATTGCTTGAGCGAGAAGGCTTTCTCAATGTTGTAAACAACATCGTGAAGCAGAGTTATCGTGGATTTCCCACACTGATATGCATGTTGCATTTTGTGCAGTGGATATTCAACGTTCCTGATGTGATGATCGATTATCCGTTCCAAAGCTTTCAGAAGAAAAGAACTTAAGCTGATGGGCCTAAAACTCTTGGCTTCTTCATAGCTTGAGCCCCCCCCTTTGGGAATAAATCTAACAGTTATTTCTCGCCATGCTTTCGGGATATACCCGGTAGCAAGACTGGAAAGCAAAATCTTTTTCAAGACATGTTTAAGAATATCAAATCCCTTTTGCAGTAGCACGGGAAGTATTCCATCTTTTCCGGGTGATTTGTATGGAGCAATGCTGTCAACTGCCCACTTGACCGATTCAGTGGAAACCAATGTGCGTGCTAACGCCCACGAGTCCGAATCACCAGAATGAGATCTGTGAACATTGTCCAACTCCGGATCGATACAACCTAGAAAGTGTGTGTCGAAGAGACAATTAAGAACATCTTTTTCGTCCGTCACATAAGCACCATCTCTGGTTTTTAAGTAGTTCATCTGAAAATCATTCGATTTGGAGAGAATTTTATTTAATCTGTTAGCCTCGTTCAGACTAGAGACATTAGTGACATTAGTGCACAGGCTTTGCCAGCCAGCCCGTTCTGCAGATCTAAGACATTTCTTATATGCACTACGAGCTGACCTGAAAGCCCTGAAGTCATCACGCTGACGCCGGTTCCAAGCTCTTCTCATAACTTTCTTCATTCTTTCAAGCTCAGCCCTCCACCAAGGGGTTCCCCTAGTCGATTTAACAGTACGAAGCGGACAAGCTTCTTCGTAGGATGCTAATATGAATGAGTTTGTCGTATCCACGACGTCATCTAAGTCGTCTAGTTGACTAATTGTTGGAAAATATCCATGAAATTTAGTCGCCAAGTTTTCCAAAAAGAGGTCCCAGTTTGTAGATTTAGGATTACGATATGTCACCACAAAAAGCACCCTCAATATCTAGGAATACACCCAAGCTAGATTGCTTGAGCGAGAAGGTTTTCTCAATGTTGTAAACAACATCGTGAAGCAGAGTTATCGTGGATTTCCCACACTGATATGCATGTAGCATTTTGTGCAGTGGATATTCAACGTTCCTGATGTGATGTTCGATTATCCGTTCCAAAGCTTTCAGAAGAAAAGAACTTAAGCTGATAGGCCTAAAACTCTTGGCTTCTTCATAGCTTGAGCGCCCCCCTTTGGGAATAAATCTAACAGTTATTTCTCGCCATGCTTTCGGGATATACCCGGTAGCAAGACTGGAAAGCAAAATCTTTTTCAAGACATGTTTAAGAATATCAAATCCCTTTTGCAGTAGCACGGGAAGTATTCCATCTTTTCCGGGTGATTTGTATGGAGCAAAGCTGTCAACTGCCCACTTGACCGATCCAGTGGAAACCAATGTGCGTGCTAACGCCCACGAGTCCGAATCGCCAGAATGAGATCTGTGAACATTGTTCAACTCCGGATCGATACAACCTGAAAAGTGTGTGTCGAAGAGACAATTAAGAACATCTTTTTCGTCCGTTACATAAACACCATCTCTGGTTTTTAAGGAGTTCATCTGAAAATCATTCGATTTGGAGAGAATTTTATTTAATCTGTTAGCCTCGTTCAGACTAGAGCATAGGCTTTGCCAACCAGCCCGTTCTGCAGATCTAAGACATTTCTTATATGCACTACGAGCTGACCTGAAAGCCCTGCAGTCATCACGCTGACGCCGGCTCCAAGCTCTTCTCATAACTTTCTTCATTCTTTCAAGCTCAGCCTTCCATCAAGGGGTTCCCCTAGTCGATTTAACAGTACGAAGTGGACAAGTTTCTTCGTAGGATGCTAATATGAATGAGTTTGTCGTATCCACGACGTCATCTAAGTCGTCTAGTTGACTAATTGTTGGAAAATATCCATGAAATTTAGTCGCCAAGTTTTCCAATAAGAGGTCCCAGTTTGTAGATTTAGGAATACGATATGTCACCACATTGAAGGTGACATTAAAATGATCGAAAAATATATATTTATGATCGGATAGAGACGGTTCAGTTTCATTTGGAACCTGCCAATTTCCCAGTTCATGCAAAATTCTATCAGAGCAAAATGTTATGTCTAACACCTCCTCCCTTCCAGACCTCGCAAAAGTTGGTCGGTTTCCCACATTCAGAATATGAAGATTTGTACTACTTATGTACTCCATCAGTTCAGAGCCTCTCAGATTGATGTCTGAGCTGCCCCAAATGATGTGATGAGCATTCGCATCACTGCCGATAATGAGCGGAAGCCCATTCCTGCTAGAATATGATACAACGCTTTTGAAATCATCAGAAGGAGATGATTCGTTATGCGGTAGGTATGCTGAACAATATATATATATATATATATATATATATATATATATATATATATATATATATATATATATATATATATATATATATATATATATATATATATATATATATATATATATATATATATATATATATATATATATATATATATATATATATATATATATATATATATATATATATATATATATATATATATATATATATATATATATATATATATATATATATATATATATATATATATATATATATATATATATATATATATATATATATATATATATATATATATATATATATATATATATATATATATATATATATATATATATATATATATATATACATATATTGTCTACGTTTCCGACAGTCAGTGTAACTGTGACAACACAGATATCGCGAGTTGTGAGCTCCGATATGAGACACGCGTCAATAGCCTTATTTGCAAGAATGCAAGCACGAGGCATTTCACGTGGGTTAGTCATGCCTGTCTTGTTGTAAGCAATGAAGGCAGTGTTAAGTAACTTTCCAAAATAGAAGTTTCCTTTATGGAAATACGGTTCTTGAACCAATGCTATGGAAGCTTTACCTTTCTGCATGAGCCGAGATAAATTCATAGTTGCTATACGTTTATGTTGGAGATTGATTTGTGCTATTCTAACCATTGTTGATTAGAGAACTGTACATTTCATCTCCAACATAAATTGCACGACATCTAGAGGACACCAAGCGAGTTGGGATGTTAACGCATATAGTGAGCCATATCAGGTTTAAATGGGACATGATCATTTGATTCCCACGATTTGCGAAGAAAATAATGGTCCACTGTGTCAGAGATTCGCATAACACAGTAAGGGCAAAACCCAAAATGCTCCGTGCGCGACTGGCATATTTTAGACCCTCCAGTCATTAAGTCCTCGGCACGGAACTACACCTTGACTTAGGGTCTCCTACTTTCAGTCGCCTCCTACGACATGGGAGCAGGACTCCAGTGGTTCAATTCTAGACCGGATACCACACGGCCTCTGGGCAAGTTCATCTGCACACATCGAAATTTGATAATCGAAACTCAACAAAACTTCATCGAACTACCATCAGCCGAGAGTCTCAGCAAACACCCAGCCAACAAAAATTCGGCAAAATTGAGTGAAGCATCGGTGAAAAAACTTCGGTGTGTAGAGTGAACGTTCCGCTGCGTAATGCAGCATACTGGGGAGTTCGCCCAACTCTTCCCAGGCTCCGTTCGCCATTGAGAATGTTTTAAACCCCCTCAATAATTTTACCCATAGCACGGATCGCATGGCACTATGGAATTGGGGTTCCCTGTTTGGTGGATTTTTACGACTGGAACAGGTAGTGCGTAGTGTACTTCTTAGCCGGTTGAAACAACCACTACCGACACTACACGGCTTATCTAGGCTGTTCTGTGAAAGAAACTGACATTGAAGGACAGCTTCCATATGTAGATGGGCGAACAGCCGCAGAAGGAAGGAAGGATAACGGGAGGAGAGGGATTTGGGCTAAGCGCTTATTTAAAGGCGGCGCTGGCTCGTCTTGTCAGGGCTGCTTTAGGGCATGTGGTATTTAGGCCTAGAACGTATAGGGCCCACTACCTCGTCCTACCACACCCGCAGTCAGCTCCCGCTGCTGGTTCAGGTCGCGAATCACAACTAGTTGCTATCGCGATTAAGCATTATCCACCACCTATGACCCGCCCGGTTGCTTGCAGCTCAGCTTCCCACATAGCGTTCCCCCACCACCACGGGGCCCGGGTGATATGGTTTTCTCTGACATTTGTTTTCTCTATTGCGTATTTCGTATACAGTAGCCTAGCAAACGTACATTTTGAGCATACTATAATTTTTCGAGCTCTAGTGGAAACATCAGCTTTGGTTTATCGCTTGTGCTTGAAAACTTGTAGGTTTGTTTGTTTGGTACATGATAGTAATTCGGCTCTGTTCCATGCACATTTTCAAAATCCTTGCATTTTTCCCCATCTTGTTGCGCAGTAGGTAACCACATCAGAGCACTTCATTTGATAGTCGTACGGATTCATGAAATGTATAGGAATCATCAGTTTATTTTTGCCTTTCTCATATAAGGAAGGCTATGCAATCACTCTGAAACTCGACTTTTTAAGCTAGACCCGGAGTGTCGAGTGTCATATACCACTAGATTCAGTTCGTCGATATCTGAAAATGTCTGTATGTTTTGTAGTATGGTTAAATAGCTTCTAAAGTTAATTGGCACTAGGTGGGACTCACTTTTATGCATAACCACTACTAACAGTCCTTCCTTTTGTTCCACGAGACCAGGGCCGTCGAAACATTTTTTTCCCGAGTTGGTAGTAATATTTGGAGTGAATTCTACTCGTAGTGACGAAAGTTCAGACATGGTGTATGTAAGTGAAAGTGAAAATTCCCGGATAATACCTGGTGGCTATTTGGAAATACCCTTTGTTAACAGGCTGTGTGATCGACGGCTCAGCAGAAATGTTTCTTGATTACTGATACTACAAATTAACGACGCTGAATCCCTCTGTATAAAGACTCGACACGTCAATCGTTTGTTTACCATTTATCTGTCAGTGTCATTCCAATCGAGCACGAGCAGAAGCGACGCGTCGGTACGTTCAATCTGTTCATTGAACAGGTTTCCAAAATCGGACGACCCGAAACCCATTACGACAGTAGCACGATAACTATTTTAAATGAAAGTAATAATCTCCGAACCTCACCTCGAAGTTTGACAATTTGATCCGAACGATAAACCAACTCGACGTCTCCAGCGAGTAGAGTTCAGAAATTTTCTGCTTTCCCATGACCGGTTCAACCAAAAACTTGCACGCATCTTTTACTCTCACCGCATGCTCTGGATGGAACCAGCTTGATGAGCGATGGCTGGAATAACAGGGTGAGTGTCAAGGACGACTGCTTTTTCTATTCCCTTTTGCACCGGTTCAAATCAAATATTGAATCAGCGTGCATTGCTGGGAGTTGGAGCTATGTGCTAAACGAGAACGCTTTATAGAGTTCTATGCAAATGATTTCACTCACACTACTTGGGAGTTTGTTTTCCTCCAGCATATGTAAACCTGTCCGTCAATTTAAACGTTTGAAATCGCTTGCCTAAAGTATTTATAATGGTGTTTAAATGCTCTGTGTCACTGTGAAACTTATTCCGGAGACTTCAATACCGGTTGGGTTCGATCCACCATGCAAATAATCTGACCGAAAAGCTTTTTTTCGATTTGTTTTCCTCCAGCTATCAGAAATTATGACAGGTGAAGGAAAACAAATCGTTGAGCACACTAATACAGTTACAGATTGTCAAGTACTCTATAATTTTCAAACACATTGCGTCTTACGTTCACACGCTTGTTTTCTTGGGTAGCCTAACAAAATGTTTCTCCCCTTGGGAGGGACATACTTGCAAGCGCGTATGTATTTGGTTGGTTCAACGATAATAATGAACCATCTATTTTTGCTTGAAAGAAACTGTTTGTTGTTTGCATTTACATGCTGAAAATATGTCTACTGAAAGTGTAAAGTAGACAAACTCAAATCAGGAGATGTTCTAATCATGAGTGCTAGATATTGAATGCAGTTTTCCTATGATATTTTGCGAGGAAAAAAAGTTCTCTGGATTTAATTAATTGCATTTGGAAAATTCCAATTGCTATCCCATTTGAAAGATGTAATATATTTTGTGCTCTTGTTCTACGGTAAATTCAGCATCATATAATCAGAAACGTCTCATGGAATTGAATTAGTGACGTTTCTGATCAGTTGCTTATTTCGTGACATTTTGAGGGCCCTCGTGATATATTGAACAGGTTAACGGTGGAACCACGCGTCGCCTTCTGAGTACGAGACCTGTCAATGGCCCTCGTTCCAGAAAGGCTCGAAGCAATTTTCTTCGGATTGAGGCCTTCTGGACACTTTTTAACTGGACCGCTTTTTAGTTGGACCTCCAATACCTGGACCATTGTCCAACTGAAAAGCATCTGAACGTCAAAATCTCGTGTCAAATTTACTTTGACAGTCAATCAGCCAATACTTAGAGATGTGAACAGATGCATTTACGCTGCCAACATCTCCTTTTTTATTCGACATTTATCAGTCGGTCCAACTAGTGAATCAAATTCGTTAGTTGGACAAGGCAGTGGCCCAACCAGCGAATCACGGCTGTATAGGAAGAATCAATGGTGAAATTGGTATTGTACATCAAAACTTACCACAATCTGACTTTTATTAAGACTTTAGGTCAGAAATTTTGTTCCATTATACTTTCACACGTTTCCACAATTTCCCACATTCGTCGGCTAAATGAAGTGCACTAGATAAACAAAATACAAGCGAGAACACGCGAATTGTTTAAAAAAACAATTTTAAGCTTAAACCAAACATGAACCGCCATGTTTGAAAAACGCAAAAACAACCAAGGGACCGTTCATAAATTACGTAACGTGCTTAGGGGGGAGAGGGGGTACGAGAAGCTGTGACATGTTGTGACATATGGGGGAGGGGGGGGTAAGCTAGATCGTTACGTAACATGTTTTTGCTGAACAAAATTTTTTTTTCGAAGAATTTGTTACGTAATAGGGGAGGGGGGATAGAGAAATTTGTGACAATTTGTTACATGGGGGGAGGGGGGGTCAATTTTGGGCAATTTTTGCGTTACGTAATTTATGGATGGTCCCCAAGTCCATTTCAGCCGCCAGACAATTTGACTAAGTATTGAAATTGCCTTTAAAGCGCATTCGCACATTGCATTTGTTCCTAGGGGCAATTAGCACAGGCGGGTTGAGTCAAACGTCAAACTGTTTAAATCGCCCGCATTTTTTTTTTGACCGGAATCCTTCACATTATAATTTGAAAATATTATTTGCCACAATTCATGCTAATTGTACCATATTACAATTCTGGCAAAAGTGGAATGTAGCTGAAGAAATTTTTAATCCATTGTTATCATTATCTCGCTTTTTGATATTCTGTGACTTAGTCCGATCTGACTTAACACTGACCAGATGTTCTACAACTAAGTATCAATTACTCTATTCTTTTCAATTTCGTTGCATTCATTTTCTGTTTCCTCCTATAAAACCTTCATTGCGCGGGTACTGCAGCCCGCATGATGGTGTTGACTAATGGGAAGGTATCTCCGACAACAGACATCTCCTCTGGCTTAATGGAGGTCGATTTGAATATTTATCCTATGGCAAAATAATGCCGATAAATCTCCATTTCGACATAAATCATATTCATCTAATACAACAAGCCCCTGGAGGGTCTATTTCCGGACCGAATATAAGCCATTTAACATCATCGATATATTGTGTAAACTAGCTAAATAACATTCGGCCGTATACGAAGAAGTAACTCGTCTACGTACCCGCCTGGTAAGTAGAGATTGATGGTGTAGTCTCCGATAGGGGCCTTAACTGCGAAATATGGGATTGGCTCCTTCCAGAACCCTTTGCTTCAGTCAGTGAAAATTCTGGTTTTGAAGCAAACGCGTTCAGCATAAATCAAGGAGTACACTAAGGTTTTTTTTACACGGGGGATACGTACCGTGTAAAAAAAAACCGTGCAAAAAAACCGCGTTAATTGCGAAATCCGTGTAAAAAAAACCGCGTTAATTGCGAAATCCGCGTAAAAAAAACCGCCTTAATTGCGAAATCCGTGTAAAAAAAACCGTGTTAATTCAGAAAACCGTGCAAAAAAACCGCGTAATTCCGAAAATCGTGCAAAAAAACCGCGTTACATTCAATGCAAAAGACTTAGACGATTTTAGGAAAAGGGATGATTTCGGAGTTTTATCAAAAATGTTGTAAGTCCTTTTGAAGGCAAAAGACTTAGACGATTTTTGAACAGGTTTTTTTTGCACGGATTATGCAAGTAGCACGGTTTTTGCTTTTTCCAATTCCTTAGGTTTTTGGAAAAGTGGAAACGTCGGATCTTTAGGTTTCCTTTTGTCCCGCACTTTAACAATATGGTTGTTTTCGGTACAGTGTTAACGAGTAGGCACCAAATATCGATACCTGAGGCCATTTGGAATACCAAGATGACGACTTCCGGTCTAACAGAATTTTCAATAACCCAATCAGTATGCATATTTTCCGAGCGGGCCTAATGAGCGCATGATAGAGATCAATGTCTGAGGCCATTTTGAAATACAACATTGAGACTATCGGCTTAGCGATATTCTGTATAACTCACAACATGGAGTGTTTTGGAACTGGATTGACAAATATGCAGTTGCCAGAGGTCTGGCGTCATTGTAACACCCAAGATGGTTCTGTTATTTAGTATAAATATCCAGCGTAAAACAAAAAGATACATTTATTTTTGTATATTTTGCATTTATAAGATAAGAAAAATGTGCTCATGAATGGATTTACTCGAATTTGAGTTGGTTCGTCTGCTAGAGCTCATCGAGCGAATCTTCATGCGAGACTCAAAGTCGAATCAAAAAGCTGACATAATCAGGGGGAAATAATAAAATCAGGTCTTCGCTGTATTATTAAGGGGGGCGTCTGGTGTAAAGTGCTCAAACCGAAAGTTATTTTGTTTTACGATTTTGAAGGCAAGGGAACAATGCATCTTTTATGTAATGTTAAGCTTTAAATTTGTACGTTTATTCTGTACGAAAAAAATATTTGCACGGCCTTATTCTGCGCGGCATGTGACGTGAGACGACGAAACTCACCTCACTTTACGTGACTTTTCTCACCCGATTCTGAGAGTCGACTCGGGTGAGGTGAGATTCCTCATTGCGGTTAAATGGGAGTCTCACGTCACCCGAAGTGACTCTTCAGAATTGGGCGAAGTCACGTAGAGTGAGGTGAGATTAGTCGTCTCACGTTACACGTTACAAATAATAGAGAGAACAATTTTTTCATTCCGTTTTCTGTGGTTCACCGACAGGCTACACATATTGTGCATTTTCATAAAAAAAAATCAAGTCAATTCTTTGATTAGTTTTTGAGTTATCGTGTTCACCAATTTGAAAAACGCGGTTTCGAAAAAACGCTATTAAATGATACTCCATATCAAATTGCATCACGGAAAAAATGACGTGGAAAACAATCCATTTGGTATTTTCTCTTAAAAATTTGGGTGGAAGTAGTTTAAAGTGTATTGTTCACACTGTATTTTTATCGCTGTCAGTCTTAAGAAAATTGTTGCCGATAGATTGAAATCTGCGTGTGTCACAGCAAATACGCGCGAGGAATGCATGGCTGTTTAAAACAAAAGAAGTTCAGCGTGGTCACCGAGATTGCGGGAGACGATTCTAGAGGCTCAATACTAACAATTAAGCGGATAAAAAAGAAGTCGATTTTTTTGCCCACTACACCAGAAGCCCCCTTAAGATGAATGAGATGTACACTAAAGCAGAGATGATGCTTATAGAGATGCGCGAAGACTGAAGCCAAAAGTTCCAATCGAACCCAAAACAACGGTTCCAAACTAGCAATGTAAACAAATATGGCGGATTTAGGAAGTAATGCGTGGGGAGTATCGAGATTGAAATGAAAAGAAATGCATGTCTGCATCCTGCATCATCGATACATTTTTTCTAGTGCAACGAAAAACATGTAGACAGGCTCAGTAACGTAAATCAATGCGTTTCCAAGTTACATGATTGAGTATTGTGGGAAATATTTCAAAAAAGGAATTCGCCAAGCATTCATTAAAACTACAAGTCACTCGCTGTTTACACAATATTCCTGGTTGCCAAAACTAGCAGACAAATAATTTGTAAAACCGTGCAGCCAAATTTACTGTTTTTCTCGCCGCGTGTCTTTATATTTAAAACATCGTCTTGGCACTAAAATAGAAGTCACCATCTTAGATGAAAACATGACTTCCGGAATTGACATCCGGTATCTATTCATTAACGCTATTTCAAAAAATCTCACATTGTTATGGTAATTGAAAATTTTACTAAACCGAAGTAGCCATCTTGATTTTCGAAATGGTCTCAGACATTGATATTTGGCACCTACTCGTCAATCCCGTTCCAAAAATACTCATATTGATTGGGCTTTGGAGAATTCCACAGAACCGGAAGTCGCCATCTTGAATTTCAATATGGCACCAGACATCGATATCTAGCGTCTATTCGTCAATTCCATTCCAAAAATACCCATATTGATTCGATTTTAGAGAATTCCAATGAACCTGAAGTCGCCATCTTGGTTTTCCAAATGGCCTCTGACACTGATCTCTATCATGCGCTCTATTAGGCCCGCTCTCAAAATATGCATGCTGATTGGGTTATAGAGAATTCCACTGAACCGGAAGTCGCCTTCTTGGTTTTTAAAATGGCCTTAAACATCGATATCTCACGGCCACTCATCAACCCCGTTCCAAAAATACCCATATTCATGGGGTTTCAGAGACTTCCACTGGACCGGAAATCGCCATCTTGGTTTTCAAAATGGCCTTAAACGTCGATATCTGACGTTCACTCATCAATTTCGTTCCAAAAATACCCATATTGATGGGGTTTCAGAGAATTCCACTGAACCGGAGATCGCCATCTTGGTTTTCCAAATGGCCTTAAACATCGATATCTGACGTCCACTCATCAATCCCGTTCCAAAAATAGCCATATTGATGGGGTTTCAGAGAATTCCACTGAACCGGAAGTCGCCATCTTGGTTTTCAAAATGGCCTTAAACATCGATATCTGACGTCCACTCATCAATCCCGTTCCAAAAATACCCATATTTATGGGGTTTCAGAGAATTCCACTGAACCGGAAGTCGCCATCTTGGTTTTCAAAATGGCCTTAAACATCGATATCTGACGTCCACTCATCCCGTTCCAAAAATAGCCATATTGATGGGGTTTCAGAGAATTCCACTGAACTGGAAGTCGCCATCTTGGTTTTCTAAATGGCCTCAGACATGAACATTTGACATCTACTCGTTAATGCTGTTCCAAAATCACTTCCACTTTTCCAAAAATCTTCGAAATTCTTTGCATTCAAAATGGAAAAGCAGAAACCGTGTAAATTTCAAAATCCGTGCAAAAAAAACTTGGTCAAAAACCGTCTAAGTCTTTTGCCTTCATAAGGATTTTTGCTAAAACCGTGTTAATTGCGAAATCCGCGCAAAAAAAAATTGATCAAAAATCGTCTAAGTTTTTTGCCTCCAAAAGGACTTAGAACATTTTTGCGTAACCCGTGCAAAATAAATTGTTGAGAAATCGTCTAAGTCTTTTGCCTTTAAAAGGACTTAGAATATTTTTGCGAAAAACCGTGTTAATTGCGAAAACCGTGCAAAAAAACCGTGCTAATTGCGAAAACCGTGTAAAAAAAGCCGTGTAAAAAAACCGTGCAAAAAAACCGTGTAAAAAAAACCTTAGTGTATAAGAACTTATTTTCAATCAGTCTCATGTCGAGTCTTTTGCCGGATCTACTCCTTCAAACTTTGTTCTTTTGAACGGGACTCGTCTACCTGTTCGCCTTTTTGTGTCTCAGGGCATGTCGTCATTGCGAACAATCCATACCCAGTGTAGAAACGCAAAAACCACGAGTAATTTCTACGCTCCCTTGTCCAATAAAAAGCGATAATCTGACAATCCCATTAAGGGAACATGTTCTAATGTGCCTTCGAAAAAAATAATTATTTCCTCTCCTAAGCTTTCTCGTTAAGGCCTGAGAGTGTCCTTTAATGGGTGCTACTACAAAACCTAAAGTAAGTAGCTCCCCATCTCGGAAGTCTTAGAAACTAATAGGAATTTCCTCATGGGACATCTAAAACCCCGAGTTTCCCTATATTTCATTCCAATGATTTTTTTAGGTTGAACACGATGTATTTGAATTAACTACCGACGTAGATCTTTAACAATTTTAACATTATTCCCCAGGCCCGAGTTAATCCTCGGTACCAGATATTGAAGTCGTCGGTTGTCAAGTCCGAATCAAAGGCAGACTTTGTTCCCCTATACAACGCACCTCATTTGGTTCATGAAGATTTCAATTCCCACGGTATGCCATAGGGTTGTCGTCACGTTGATAACCGATCTATCTTACCGCATGATATTCGCCACAATTTTATCACTGTACTTGACCTCAATTTGTGTGCCTATTGATTGGAACAGCTATGCGTCGGCTATACTGCCCATAAAAGCATAAGAGTCCCATATGGAAAAAACAGCAAGCCGTGAAAAACGTTATTCAATATTTACATTTTTATTGAGACTTATGGGTGGGACAACCATGTTTTTTGTATTTTCCTGATGTTTTCTAAATAAATCTGGTAATCTTATTTGTGCATTGTGATTCGGTGGTGATACATGTTTTTATGGGCAGTATATCCGAAGCAACCGGATCAAAACAAGAAATTCATCCGGAGGAAGCATACAAAGTTTTGACTGGCTTGATCACGACACTGCAATTAAAGGTCTGATGAAACAAGATCCGGCATAAACAGCAGTTGACGGTCTCCCACTTCGTGGTGGGTAGAAAGCACTCAGAATTGTACACGAAAAGGTCCTATAAGGACTTTTTGAATGTTGGATTGCCCGATCTTTTTTGAATATACGCAACGTTAGAAACGCAAATGAAAGACTCAATGAATGCTGAAAACGTGATTCTTGGCACCGGATTGTCAACGGATTGACGAGAGAAATAATGTTTCATCTATTGGCTAGGTTCTACGTTGTGCACAGAACCATGAATCCTTTTTCGGCAACAACAGTATTCCATGTAGATTGAAAAAAGAGAGTAGGCTTTGAACAAAACGAAAGCATTTTTCTTGCTACTGAAAATTTCTTCAAAAGTAAAAATTTGATGTGATTGTCTTGTGGATGGGCCTAAAAGTGCTTTTTCCCACATCGTGTACACGGTTGAAGAATAAAATGTCGAGCTAGCAGAGTGTTCTGCGAATTATAGAAGGTTTACACTGGAAGAAAATTGTAACCAACTCAAGATCCACAATCCGAAGGAAATCAAGCAACCATCTGACAGACGTTTCCGGCCCATCTGCGGATCAAATGCGGACCATTTTCATCAGCAAGAGCGCACAACCCAGTCAAAATTGCAGATAAGTGAGAGATTTCCAATTTTTCTTAGCATTTTATGATTCAACTAGTGTCGTTTTTGCTTGAAAACCCCGAGGCGAATCCTGGTCGCGATGGGCTCGCTCTAATGTTTGCAACATTTGTATAAAATGACTGTTTCGAGAGACTCGTATCCAGAAGCGTAGCCAGCATGTGTCAGTTTCGGTTTCAAGAAAAATGTGGCGAATCCTAGACCTATACCTGTCCTTTAATCCAACTCCGTAAGACCTATGGAAGCGTCGCTGAGTCGGTGGCCTTCCTCAAGTAGGTCTTACATCAACATTTCCTACCCTATCCTAAGTATCGGTGAAGATGGTCGTGGCCGGCAATAACGATTCTCATGCTATTGGTTTACTGAACTCAAAAGAGATAAAGTTCATTCCCGATCATTTATCTTACAAGCAAGATGAGTTGAGTTGAGTTGAGATGAGTATAGGCAACATGATAATCGTTAGTATGCAATCTACGTATAGCACCGTGCTTCGCAACGCAACGCAACCGTAGGAGTCAAGATCTTTTGGAATTAGAAATGCGAATCACCTGAGTCTACGGTATGTCCGGACAAACGTAAAGTAACTTTATGCTATATTTTAGCATAGTGTTTTCGCATAGGCCTGCTAAGCCAAGACAAGTTTCGGCTTCACTGTGTCTCATCGGCATAAACAGAACTTCTGCGACGGGACATCGCGTTTGATCAGTCGTTCGATTGAAACACAAAGTGTGTTAGTTTTAAGGGATTTGCGTCAAGCCGGCGCTAATCTATTCCGACAAAAAGTTAGTGTCGGTTTCTGATGAGGCGAAACCGAAACGAAACTATGTAAGTAAAGTAACTTGTTACTTCATGCTGTCGAAACCGACAGTTGACAAATTGACTTAATAGGTCGTTAACAAAAATGGCTAACAAAAATGGTAAAAATCCCTTAAGAAATCAATGGGATTTGCAACAATAGGGACCGAAATTAGCGATTGCACCACTATTGGTACATATGTTCCTATAGTGGTACAAGCGGAATTGAATGCATAAATTGGGTAAAAAACAATCTTTATATTTTATTATTAGCGATTGCACCACTATTGGTACATATGTTCCTATAGTGGTACAAGCGGAATTGAATGCATAAATTGGGTAAAAAAAAATCTTTATATTTTTTCTATGGAATAGGGGTTGAAAGCTTTCGTTTAACATATTAATTTAGCCCATAGATCTATTCATCGATTTTTTAACAAAAATTTTGCTTAAGTATACTTCTTGGCAGTGCAAAATATTCAAACATTTTCTTAGACACTCATATGGCAACCCTGAATAGAGCATTTGATGTGAATATTAGAATTTATACGGCAACAGAATATGCTGCATTCTACATAGCATCTGATATAGACTTATCCAACTGCATTGGATAAGTCGACTTAATTTAAGTTAGGTTTTGTGCCCTTAATGCGCAAATTAGTTTAATCCAATTTTACCTTTTGTGAATTAATATTGCATTATGCCAGCCGGTTGGCTCCCTAGCCATAAGACAAAATTCGTTTTGTCTTTCTCCTGTTTTTGCTTCACGGGACATTACCCAGGATAAGCCAGTTGCTTAGACGTTCACATATGTCGTGTAAACTGCTTGGATTTTTTTGTGTCTAACTAGCGCCTACTTGGGTACTAGTTTAGGTACATCGTCTAGCAAGACACCCAGTTGGCGCTAGTTGCTGACGAGATGAATACGAAACACAAAAAAAAAACAAACTTAATTTAGGTTAGGTTTTGTGCCCTTAATGGACATGCTGGAATGTATCGTAGCGTTGTTTTATCGAAACATCAACTGAGCAGCTTGAAACGAAGTTAATTTTCACTCTTTTTATTAAAATAAACGATTCCCGGCTAACTACTCTTTCTCTGGACAAACTAGGAGATAGAACGACAGATTGGCACTTACCTTCTCCAAAATGACCTCACAATGATCTTTTTCGGAACCGATTATGTAAAAAAACTAGTTTAACTGCATTTCACGGTTATTATTGAAAGAAAATATTTAAGTTAGATTAAATTCTATAAATTTTATCTTGCGCAATCATTACTTTACAAATTACAATTTATGCTTTTTCGTTGGCTAGCATGGTGCGGCCGTTGGTTGGGTGGGCGCCTTGATGGGTAGAAACTACCGGATAGACTGTTCGTCCGGACAGAGCAGACAGGTCATGTTAGGGGTACTCACATACCTTAATGAGCGACTCGTCGGTCGCAACGGTGGTGGTGACGGGTCGTCGGCGTTCGGTGAGAGTTCACGATGACCGGGTAGTGTGGGATAGCTGGATCGGACTACCACCGTAGTAGTGGTTGCTGATGTGACGACGAAGGGGGGGGGGGTCAGGATGCGGAGTCAGGCTTCTTAGTGTTGGGTCCAACGTGTCTTCTTTCACAACGGTATTCCACATCGATCGTAATGGCGAGATCGATGAGGTATAGTCACCCGCGTGAGGTGATCGATCGACGGGATGCGGGATCGTGTGTTGACGTACGATCAGGGCGTACTCGAGCGGACACTAGATTTACAGGGTGCACTAATAAGAGTGGGTTTTTTTAGAGGGGGAAGCCGCACGACATTTTTTTAATTCGGGCATGCGTCTAGCTATAGGACCTCTAACTTTTCGACACGCTCACTGCCGGTCCTGATAGCAGCGCTTTTCTTCGTCCAAAGGACACCACTCCACGAACTTCCCGCCTCACTATATCACAACGGTGATTTTTAATGGCACACTTCACTAAAAATTTCGCCCGAATGTAGCTTTTTGGTTTAATCCTTAAACCGCGCTCGAGGGACCGCATTCCCGTCACACTAGTGTCGTACTTAATAAAAGAGACCTACCCACATCACTTCATCTCCTTTTATAGTCCTTGCTCTCTCTCCCATACCGGAGCTCTCACTCTCATATCCCGAACGCAACGAAACCTGCCAACTATATTGATCGTGGTTCTACATCCCGTAGACGCAGAGTTTCGTATGTAGCCACCCTAATACTCAATTAGCGATTATTTTTAAATTGACGGTTATTATACCCTAGCTTTCAATGTTCTTTTGAGAGTGATCACTTCGCTATTTTTCCTATTTTTTTTTTTTGGCGCATGGTTTAGTATTATTAAAATTATAGGTTAGTAAATTCATTGTACAATTCAAATATTTCGATCAAAGTTTGCCCCTTGACTATGCTAAATTCAAATTTATATAATTATCACTCTCAAATAGATAAACAATATAAAACAAAATAAATTTTCATATTAATTTGGGTCGAGTTGGAGAAATTGAAACCCGTTGGTTACAATACTCCCCGGGCTGGGAGAAAAAAAATCGAAGATTTTTTTTTGTCAAATGTTTATACTGGATTAATCAAATTATCTCTAAAAAGTCCTAGTACATCAATTATACAGCATACGGATAAATCTGAAGACTCAAAGAGGTTCTTAATCCGTTCAGATAAACCCTAAGCGAGACGTTGAGCTCGTCTATTCACACCTCCGCTTTCCTGCATTCGAAAAGAGTTAAAAAAGGAAGTGAAAATCTCTCGATATACGCATACAGGACCACGGGAGCACAACAAAATTGATAGCAATGTTTTGCTCTTATTTTCTATTTAAATCCAATGTCGATAATCTGTAGATCTCACTCATTCGATTTCATTTACTCTATCCCAATCATTCCACTATAGAGGCCTCTGGAGATTTTAATCACGTTCGCTCATATAACCCACTCTCTACAGACACATATATCATTTCCACTGACCTAGCATTACTACTCCACTAACCTTATCTAATTACCTCCACATCTACTACTACCACTATTTATCCTAGTATTTGCGCGCATACTTTCAACTTCCTACCCGGGTAGATTTAATTATAATAACAAGCAAGCCTATCTGGACTGAGCTCCGCGTCCGGAGTAAGACTGTGTGCGAGGACGGCTTCTCGCCCAACCTTTACTAGTAATGGTGGTTATCTAAGGCAACTCATTCCAATTAAATGAACCGACCCGCTCTTAGAGGCAGTTGAAACCTCATCCTCTAAAGTGGTGGACCCGATTTCTAAATTATAACTAGCTAATGGATTTTTTTTTCGGCCTGGCATCTGTCTGGCCACGATGAGTAATTTTAAAGAATTTCCGTGTTTATAGACACCCTCAACGATAGTTTAAAGATATGATCACTAGATTCTGATTGAAAAACCTACGTACCACGAGGATGAGCTATGGAATAAACTGACTAAAAGCTATATATCTTTCTCTACATGTCCTTGTTTGACCTTTCAGATATCAACTTAAGTATAATAGGAGTAGTGAGACAAATTCAATCGGCAAGCAAGAATTTTATGGTGTTTCAACTGGTCAGCCCGGCTTAAGGTGAACTGCTGGCCAGATGCCCAAGGGCTTACCATCCATATCGACAAGGTCATACGAGGAAGTGCCAATCTTTGCCTTGACCTTGCATGGCAAGTATTGGGACCCGTATTTAGCGTTGTAGCTATCAATGGCACTTGAAAGGCGCATATTTTTGCGGTAAATTAATTGACCAGTCTGAAAAGTTTTTGGAAACCTCTGATGTCGCAGATTGTACTGTTTCCGACAAGTGTCATTGGCTTTAACTAGATTGGCTTTTACTTGATCGTAAATATCACCGAAATGAGTCATTTTTTTTCTTCGACCTGATCAGCGGAAAGGTTGTTTTGATGTCTAGATAAACGGTGATCAGTTCCATTGATGAACATTTCGTGTCCATGGGTTACGTAATATGGAGTAAAGTTACTGGAGCTGTGGACACTGGTATTGAGGACCGCCTCTATCTCCGCTAGTCGTGTATCCCAGAGGCGCTGGTCGTCGCGAGCATAAGTTCGAATACAAGCGTTCACGGTCCTATTAACCCGTTCCACCGGATTGGCTTGGGAGTGATAGCGTGAATTTAACCAATGGTGAATTCCAAATTTGTCAAACAGACTCGTGAACTCGCGAGATAGAAAGCTCGCCCCGTTATCGGTGATGATTACCTCGGGAGTGGAGTTTTTGTAAAACCATCCATTTTTTAAGTGTGAGCATAGAGCGGAGCTCTCAATGCGTCTCATGGGTTGTAGTAGAACCCATTTACTGAATAGGTCCAACACCACTAGCAGGTACTGGTTACCTTTTTTGCTCCGGGGGAGAGGGCCGACAAAGTCCGCGGAGATGATCTGCCAAGGATGATCAGATATTCGCATTTCTCCCATCGGTGGAGTAACAGGAGTGGACGGTCCCTTCACTTCCTTGCAAGTCGCACAATTTTGTACGTATTGCTTGATTTCTTTGGCCATTTTTGGCCAATAAAACCGCTGTCGGATTCGAGCCAGAGTTTTATCGTAACCCAGGTGCATGGCTTCGTTGTGATTAGCCTTCAAAATATCTAGACGACCTTCGGAGGGCGGAATCAGCTTCCACTCATATCGTTTATCAGACAGCGTGTTCCCAGCGGAAACAAATTTATAAATTTGACCATCCGACACGCGGAAATCTACGTAATTGTCGGGATTTTGGAGAACTTGCTGTCGTAACGAGGTATACCATGAAGAGTCAGTGGTATTTGAAATCGAAGCTACACTCCGTGACAATGCATCCGCCACCACATTTTCTTTCCCCTTGCGATGAATGATTGTCAGGTCGTATTGCTGCAATTTCAAACTCCACCGACTGCAACGTGATCCTACTTTCCAGGAGGTGGTTAGTATATGAGTTAGCGCCGATGAGTCGGTCACTAAGGTAAAGTGACTGCACTCTATATATCCGCGGAATTCCTCTATGGCCAATAAGGCAGCCAAGGCTTCTTTTTCCGCAGGGTGATAGTTCCGCTGGGGAGTCGTCAATTTGTGGGAATAATACGATATAACATACTCCCTCCCATTTTGAGTTTGTGTTAGTACGGCGGCCACGGCTACGTCCGAAGCGTCTGTTTGGATTACAAACTCCTGACTGAAGTCAGGGCTACTCAATACCGGGGCAGTGATCAGCCGTTCCTTGATCGTGTTGAACGCCTTTTCGGCAACGTCGGACCACTGTACTACTTTACTTTTAGTTTTGAGCAATTCTGTTAGTGGTGCTACTATACCACTAAAATCGGGAAGGAAACGTCGGTAGTAATTTGCCATTCCAATAAACCTCCGTAGCTTGGTAATGGTTACCGGTCGCTCGTACTCCACAATTGGGCGTACTTTTTCTGGATTAGGACGTAGTCCCGTAGTGGATAGAATATACCCTAAAAATGGTAATTCTGTAACTCCAAACTTCGACTTTTCCAAGTTAATAGCCAAATTGGCTTGACTCAGACGCCGAGAGACCTCCAAAAGTATCCGAACGTGTTCCTCAAACGTTTCCGTTACTATGACTATGTCATCTAAGTATACGAAAACGTTTGGTTCCAACTCCCCGAATCCCAACACCCGATCCATCAACCGAGATAGCGTTGCTGGACTGTTAGTTAGTCCAAACGGGAGACGGGTGAACCGAAACAGCCCTTTACCCTGAACGCAGAAGGACGTATATTTACGTGACCGTACTTCCAACGGAATTTGAAGAAATGCCTCAGACAAGTCTATTGTTGTGAGATATTTCGCCCGCGGAAGTTGACCAAGTATTCGTCCTGGGTGGGGTAAAGGGTAGGAATCACGCACGGTCCTCTCATTAATCTTTCGGGCGTCCAAACAAAGTCGAACTTTTCCACTGGGTTTTATCACGGGCACCACATTCAAGGCCCAATCGGAATTGGTGCGCTCTATGATACCTAAACTTAACATGCGTTCTAGTTCTTGGGAGACTAATCCCTGCACCTTTGGAGACATCACATACGGAAATTGTCGTACGGCTGGCTTATCTCTCCATTCTGGTTTCAACTCTATATAGTGCGATATTAAAGGGGTGGCGGAAATCTTACCTGATTCCGCGACTTTGAATGTTTTCTTGATATGTTCAATTTTCAACAGCTCCTCTGGAGTCAAAGTTGAATTAGGGGGCAGTTTTGTGGATTCCAACTCTTCCGCGAATGCGGTGTATTCAATTTTAGGTATAATATTGAATTTATTCCAAAAGTTCATTCCACATAAACAGTTTACAGCAAGCTGAGGGACGACTAGAGTCCTGACGATCTTAGTTTGTCCATCCACCGTAAACGGAATGAACAGCTGTCCTTTGATATCTAAGACCTCTCCGCTAGCTGTTTTCAAAATTATAGGATTATCCAGAGGTCGTAGCTTAACCTTAATTTTATTAAAAATAGATGCATTTATCATTGTTGATTGGCTACCACTGTCCAGTAAAGCCAGAGTGGGTATGCCGTAAATGTTCAGTTGGATGTAGGGCCGATTATCGTCTTTACCTAATAGAGTAATCTGATTTACTTCTAATGGAAGGGCATACATACTATCTGTAGCTACTTCCCATCGTTCAGAATCAGCCTGCTCACTGAAGTTTAAGCGCGATGAGTTTGCATAGACGAACCGCGACTTTGGTCCGTCTGGATGCCGTTTTTTCGACAATAGGGACAGTTTGTGGTTTCGAAGCCCTTGAATCCACAAATTAAACAAAAACTCGCTTCGGTTCTGGGCATTCTTCATGCTGATGATTTAATTTACCACAATTATAGCACGCATGCACCCCCGGGGGTCGATGAGAGTCAACCAGTTTGTCTAGCGCTGAAGACTGCCTTCGCCCAGAGTTGTTTCCTGAGTTACCAGGTATATTACTATCAACTGGAATAGGAAGGATCGCTGAGTTGTTTTTCGAAAAACTTCGATTCGACGGACCTCCGTGGGGAGGAGCATTGTTGTTGTTGGGGGGACGAAGGGTTTGTTGATTTGGGCGGTTTTGAAGCCCACTGTTGGGTGAACGATTATCGACTCGTGCCGGTGGTTTATTACTTTCCTTTTTGTTTTCCTGGAAAGCCGCTACGGTATTTACCTTCTCAGTTCCAAACATCTTATTATAAAGGGAAAAGTTATTTGCATCTACTCTCCTTCCCGCGGCGATCAGCGACGGAAGGTCATAGATAGGAAGAAAAGTCAACTGTTTGCGGTAATCACTGCGCATATTTTGATTAACTATTTTCATTTTCTCATCTTCAGAAATGTCACAGCTCATTGATCGAAGCAATTTTTCTATGTCATAGTAGTATGACTGGAAAGATTTGTTCCTTTGCTGTTTTCGCATGTACACCTTCATTTTAATCATGTTATCAAGATCCGGGTGCACGAAGGCACACCGTAATTCCATAACCAAATGATCCCAGTTATACAAACGACCAGTAGAACGCATCGAATGGTACCAATTTAAAGCTGGCCCCGTAAATAAGTGCAGGGCTGAATCGAATAGCACAACGTCTGATACTCTTTCCGAGAGTGCCAAATTTTTTACTTTAAACAAGAACTCATTCAAGTTTAATCCTTGATCGTCCCCGGCATACTTTTCTATCGCCCATTTGGATACGGGAAGAGTATGGTGCGATGGTAATGGCGGTTGTAAATTCCCGTAATTACTAAGCCCGAAGGGTCGGGAATCTGAGAAGGGAGCTCCGGTCTTGTAAGGAAGAGCGGTTGAAGCAGGGTTCGCCCATTTTACGAATGAATCACACCCTGTTTGTTGGTATGATGATGATGGGTTTGGAAAATTATATAAGGTAGGCTGAATTGACACTGAAGGAATTGGGTGACTAAATGAATTGGCCGCCACATACGTGTTTGTTGGGTAGGAGTTAAAAGTACTCATACCAACGCCAAAGGGCTTAAAGTTACCAAAACTCGAACGGTTATTGTGCACTATCGGTTGGGCGAAGGGCCCCTCCGCAGATGAAGACACCACAGGAAACGCTAGAGGAGGCAGTTCATGAACGGCAGTTGGTTCCTCAATTATCTCAGTCTGTACCTGCTGATTTCTAGTTTCATTATTAACTGTTAACTGCTGTAATTGATGCTCTAATTGAGCAATTTCCGCTCTTAACAAAAATTCTCGCTCTTCAGCCCTCTTTTGCTTCTCTAATTCATGAATCAAAACTTTCACATTCACTTCCAAAACTTCCAAATTCATCGGAGCTTTCGATAAAATTTCCGCTAAAGACGGCATACTCTCCCCTTCTAATTCATTTTCCTCCCCATCTGCATCCCTGTCCGTGGATTGCAAGATAACAGCTTTGTAATAGAAATAATAAAGGTGGTCAGTAACGATCGTAAAAATTAAAGCTAAATCGTCTTTAGCATTCTCGGGGACGTACTTTAAGGCCAATTGGGTTCTTGCGCCAAGATGAAGTAAACGATCTTTGCACGCTGTTGGGCTATCGCCTTTCTTTTCCCGGAGAATCATCTCGATCTCCTCCAATTTACTCTTACACAGTTCTATCTGAATCAACGGGTTAGATTTCAAGGTCATGCTCCTTTTTCCTTCTTCCTTCTCAACTCTTAATCTAGCTCTCAGACAACGTCGCATTTGCGATTTGTCACTCTCTACTGCGATTTCCCGAACTATCACTTCAAAAGCAAGCTCATCATCAGCTAATAAATCCACCCGCATATCCTGATACCATTTATCGAATGTTTTGTCCCGATTAAGAGACGGAGGAAATGAACCGTATGACTCCATTTTGTATCATAAAACACGGAAAACAACCTAGAATGACCACGAAAGCATTGGAGGGAAAACCAATTAATACAAGCGTCAAATCGCTTCGGCAATCTAACCGAAATGAAAGCCTATTAGGACTCTTCAAACTTTTTCCGTCTGCTATCGATGTACTAATTACGTTGTCGAGAATAATTATCATGCACCGAGTCTAAACAGACTGATCGCGAAAAATGCAGTGCCAATTTATCGTTCTTCCCCTTCACAAACAGAAAATATTTCGAAGAAATATTTTATTTAATATTTTACGCTGTTGCGCCAATTGAAACGAAGTTAATTTTCACTCTTTTTATTAAAATAAACGATTCCCGGCTAACTACTCTTTCTCTGGGCAAACTAGGAGATAGAACGACAGATTGGCACTTACCTTCTCCAAAATGACCTCACAATGATCTTTTTCGGAACCGATTATGTAAAAAAACTAGTTTAACTGCATTTCACGGTTATTATTGAAAGAAAATATTTAAGTTAGATTAAATTCTATAGATTTTATCTTGCGCAATCATTACTTTACAAATTACAATTTATTCTTTTTCGTTGGCTAGCATGGTGCGGCCGTTAGTTGGGTGGGCGCCTTGATGGGTAGAAACTACCGGATAGACTGTTCGTCCGGACAGAGCAGACAGGTCATGTTAGGGGTACTCACATACCTTAATGAGCGACTCGCCGGTCGCAACGGTGGTGGTGACGGGTCGTCGGCGTTCGGTGAGAGTTCACGATGACCGGGTAGTGTGGGATAGCTGGATCGGACTACCACCGTAGTAGTGGTTGCTGATGTGACGACGAAGGGGGGGGGGGGGGTCAGGATGCGGAGTCAGGCTTCTTAGTATTGGGTCCAACGTGTCTTCTTTCACAACGGTATTCCACATCGATCGTAATGGCGAGATCGATGAGGTATAGTCACCCGCGTGAGGTGATCGATCGACGGGATGCGGGATCGTGTGTTGACGTACGATCAGGGCGTACTCGAGCGGACACTAGATTTACAGGGTGCACTAATAAGAGTGGGTTTTTTTTAGAGGGGGAAGCCGCACGACATTTTTTTTAATTCGGGCATGCGTCTAGCTATAGGACCTCTAACTTTTCGACACGCTCACTGCCGGTCCTGATAGCACTCCACGAACTTCCCGCCTCACTATATCACAACGGTGATTTTTAATGGCACACTTCACTAAAAATTTCGCCCGAATGTAGCTTTTTGGTTTAATCCTTAAGCCGCGCTCGAGGGACCGCATTCCCGTCACACTAGTGTCGTACTTAATAAAAGAGACCTACCCACATCACTTCATCTCCTTTTATAGTCCTTGCTCTCTCTCCCATACCGGAACTCTCACTCTCATATCCCGAACGCAACGAAACCTGCCAACTATATTGATCGTGGTTCTACATCCCGTAGACGCAAAGTTTCGTATGTAGCCACCCTAATACTCAATTAGCGATTATTTTTAAATTGACGGTTATTATACCCTAGCTTTCAATGTTCTTTTGAGAGTGATTACTTCGCTATTTTTCCTATTTTTTTTGGCGCATGGTTTAGTATTATACCTAGCTAGATTTTAAAATTATAGGTTAGTAAATTCATTGTACAATTCAAATATTTCGATCAAAGTTTGCCCCTTGATTATGCTAAATTCAAATTTATATAATTATCACTCTCAAATAGATAAACAATATAAAACAAAATAAATTTTCATATTAATTTGGGTCGAGTTGGAGAAATTGAAACCCGTTGGTTACAAGCTAGAAAGCATAGAAAATATAAAACAAGGCACCGCACCAATAATATCCGGTTTACAACCTGTAACTCCGGAACCAAGAGTCAGAACCGAATGAAATTCAGCAGCTGTCAAGCGAATTCTCTACCGATTTTAACAAACCTGATTTCAAATGAAAGATACAGTAATAACTGTATCTTTCATTTGAAATCAAGTTTGTAAAAATCGGTAGATAATTCGCTGGTATGACATTAGTTTAGGAACTAGGTAAAAAGATAGAAAAGACCCAAGTCTCAATTTATTGCAACAATGACAAAAAAGCGAATTCAGAAGGAGAGAGTAAGGGATGATCCATAAATGACGTAGCATTTTTTGAGTGATTTTTAACACCCCCTCCCCCATCGTAGCATTTCGTCGCAAAATTCTATATACCCCCCTGATAATTACGTAGCTTGACGGTAACCCTCACCCCCTTCGTTGTCCCCGTAAAAATCTAAAAAAAATAAAAAACGATGTTAGTTAGATGAAACGGGTAAGATTGTCGTGACATCAGGTCAACCCCTATTCCCCTTTAAAAAAGCTACGTAGCATGACATGACTCCCTACCCCCCTGTCGTCACACATCATCACAAAATACAAAACTCCCCCCTCCCCCATATAATGCTACGTCATTTATGGATGGTCCCTAAAAACATGTATTACATATGAACGACCGAAAATAAAAGTTGCAAGGAGAGAACATGCTTCGCAAAACCCGTTTCAAGCATATTTGAAATATATAGAAGTCAATGTTTGTATGTATATGATTTATGGACTCCCAAACGGCTTAACCAATCGCCGTAAAAAAATTCACACAGTATTTAGGCATTTGTTTTAGAGCGTGTTTGTGTGTTATTGGTTGGAGATTATCAGCCTGGCCAGATGGTGCTTCGGAACAAATTGTGTTTTCGTCCTATTTCGTTGTAAGTCGCAGCAACGCGCGACTATTAGCTAGTTGAATATAAAAAACGGAAAAAAAACTTCAAACATAAAATCGGACAGAAATTCATCAGTATAAGCACAGACATAAGTATCGCTTAAAAAGTTTTCACCCGTAAAACTCGGCAAGGATGAACCTCCAGTATACAAATCGGTTAAAAATAAATAAATCGCTCCTAGGAGGATCCCTAAAGTCAGCTAACAAAAACTACTTTGTAAGAATTGGATTTTTTTTCGCCTCTTTTCGGATTGAAGAAATCTCTTTTGTAAAATCTCCAACCCTCTGTGCGGAGTTGGGACTCGAACTCAGGTGAGCTGCGTACAAGGCAATTGATTTACCAACTACGCTATGCCCGTCCCCATCGGATATATTTTTTCCGGTTTTTTACTAAAGGTTTTTTTATCCGACTCTTACAAAGAAAAGTCTCAGTCCGAATTTTATGCTTGGTGTTTTTTATATCCGGTTTTGATATTCTAATATATTTGAAACGGGATTTTACGAAGAATGTCTTACCCTTGCGACTTTAATTTTCGGTCGCTCATATCTTAGATCATTTATGACTTCAATTTAGGCAGCATCTAGAGGTTCTGAAAACATAAATTGGCTTTCATTACCAAAAAAATGAACAGCGAAGTAGCGTGCGAAGAGCAATCTGAATTTGATAGTAAAGGAATAACGTGGTAATCTATCTTAACATGACATATGGCTGGTCGCAACCAATGTTGCAAATATTCTTCACCAAACTAGTTCATTCGTTCATCCTCAATGCGATATTCGTTGTGTTATTCACCCATGCCTCGAATAACGCTACCCCGTTCGCCGCACGAAAGCACCGAATCACCGAAAATGTATAAAAAACAAACAAAACATACGAATCTGATGTCTGCTGTTCGCTGCTTGTTCGCTTCGTTGTTTGTTGAATTTAGCCATTCATGCGATGTTCATCTTCACGCATCATTCGGATCGGCATACGAATGGCTTAGATGATAATCGCCACTAGCCATTCTTTGCTTATGATTCTTCGTTCTTCATTCCTCCTGCATTGCGTCATAGAAAAACAAATTCCTTGTTCATTGCTAGAAGGGTCAGTTTCTTGACAGGAATTGTACAGAAATGCTTGCTAGATATGTTCGAAACAAGATGACTTGTTATAAAGAGGCATTAGTAGTACATAATGATTGCTTGTTGATGTTTTTTGGTTGATCAGAGTTGAAACGGGAAGCTGCGTAAGCAAAGCAAAACAAATCAATTATTTTTGTAAATCTGCTGATGTCTCACGGGTGAAAATTTATCAGCACCATGTTTCCTATTATGAATCCACTAGGCTATTGGAACTTCAATGAATCATAATGGTCGAGGTAATCAAAAACAATTTCTGTGTCCATAGAAGTGTAATTGAGCTCATTTACAAGTTTTTGTCAATTCAATGAGTTCTGATTTAAACCAAGCTTAGTCGAATCATCGCGGTCAGATTAAATTAATAACCCGAACCATTAGGGTTCGTCGTGGTGCGGATGTGGGCTGTAAATGGATAATCCGCATCGCAACCGCAAAAAATAATAAAACCGCACCGCTTACCGCAACCGCACTGCATTTACTGCACCTCACCGTGCGGTAATGCGGTAAAATTCATGTATTTTTTAAAATTGTGTTGAAAAATTATTCGTTTATTTTGTATAACCATATTCAATAAAATATTCTTATTTACACGAAAATTAACTTTGACGGACTCCTCAGAATGTAACATTTATGAAATAAATCAACTTTGCAAGTTTTATTAATAAAATGCAGTACATTTTTAGACAAATAATTTCGAAACAAGGTAAAACATTATAAAATTTTATGGTCACCGCAAAATGTTTATTTCATGGACTTGTTGACTTTTCTCGGTGAAAATGAAAACTCCAAATTTTCCCATTACCACACGTAACGTTTCGGTTTACTGCTCTTCAGCCATCGTCGGACGCATAAACTTATATCACGCATCTCCCTTCACTCTCGTTCACTCTCCACCGCTAGGCGGGCGGTCACTCTTCGACTGTCTGCGTTCCTCGCTATTCCAACACTGAAAAGCGTCAGACGATGACTGAAGAGCAGTAAGCCGAAACGTTACGTGTGGTAATGGGAAAATTTGGAGTTTTCATTTTCACCGAGAAAAGTCAACAAGTCCATGAAATAAGGTAAAACATTGTCATTCCCCTAAATATAAGCGTAGCACTGAAGTCCTATGAAATGTAGCTGTATTTCATCATTATACATACACACCTAGAAAAAATAGTGTAAATTTACGTCTCCTGACCCTGACATATACGAACATCAAAAATGACTTAGTTTTACGTTTGAGTTTAATTTTACATGACGTTTAATTTCCTGAATCATGTAATTTTACTCTACATAGAGCGTTTGTTCTGAATGGTATGAAGTGTAATTTTATGTCATTGCGCATGTAAAGTATATGTATCATATAAAATTAAACGGAACACGGTAATGTTCCGTCATTTCGTGAATTACGAGTTGTTGAATTGTGTCATGTTTGCAATTACGTCACTGATAAAATTCAGATTTTTTTGGTGTGTAAATTACTATGGTATATCACCATGTGCAGATTAAAATCAAAACTTCATCTTCATTTTATTTGCCTCATGCCATATTTTATCACCAGACATGGATTCAATTTCCTTTGAATGCTTGATAAACAAAGCTTCGATTAAGATTTTTGTATATATGTATAACATATATTGCCTTGATTCGGCTACCTGTTAATTTTACCCATAGTTTTGTACATACTAAGAACAAGTAGCGCATTGGGTTGTTCCGAACAGTACAACGCATCAGAATACAAATATATTTCTTCGCCAGTCATCATTCTGCGAAGATAAAATTGTAGTCATCTTCGCCAATAGTTGTAAACGATCAACGATATGGTGAGGAATGGTTTGCTGCTTTGTTTATTCGTCATTCACTTCATAGCTTCCTCGTGCAGTTCATTCGGTCGCTCGATGAGTAGCAAGCAGGCTCAGTAAAGTTCAGCCGGAAATGAGCCGGAATTCCGGCTGGTTCCAGTTAGTATTCCGGCTCCCGTGACACAACCGGTTCTAGTTAGAATCGGTCGTGTCACTGGAGCCGGAACGCTAACTGGAACCAGCCGGAATTCCGGCTCATTTGCGGCTAAACTTAACTGGGGGGCCCTGCTAGGCAGCCATTTTGTTCTAGCCAACATCTGCCTTTGTTAAAATCAAAACAACCCAATGCTATTGCACGGGCGACATGGGCCTAGAGCCGGCTAGGCCCACATATGTTGACTACTGTCACAGTCTGTATATCTCAATAGCGGATGACAGGAGTGACACCCCCTGGTAGCAAGGCAAGAACGTGTGGATAAGGCATTCGGATAAACACGGATTGGCCGTCGGCTTCATTCGTGGGTGAATATCAACAGCAACTTGAATATAAGAGCGAAGAACGATATGGGTCGAATGCAGCTGATTCATATTCACCGTGCTTCGTTGCGATGAAGATTCTAACGCAACATTGGTCGCAACCTATTTTATTAGAAACTGAAACGAAGAAAACGTGAAAATTTCAATCAGCAATCTATATATATAAAAATCAATGTATGTTTGTATGTATGTCCCCTAACTACTTCTAAACTACAAGTCCGATCTTGATGAAATTTGGCATACGTATTCTTTTCCCCAAGAAGATGTTCATGGAATGTTTTTTTTGTGGAGGGGGGGGGGTACACTTACCTTTGGGGGGGGGGGTTGTTTTTTAGGCAAAGAATTATTTATATCTCCATATTTATTAGTATTTGACATATGTATTTCTCCCACTGAGCCGATGGATGATGGGAGTGGACCAAGAAAGGGGGGGGGAGGGTTCTGAAGTAATCCTTATCTATTCATTCAATGTGACTATTAGCGATGAATTCAATTTTGACATAAGTATTCCTTCCACTAAGGAGATGGTCATGGGGTGATTTTTGTGAACGATGGGAAGGGTGAGAAGTACCTAATCCGAGGAAAGGGAGAGGGGGGGGGGGGGGGGGTGTACTGAAAAACTTTTTTTAGCTATATATATTATATATGATTTGGCACCAAAACGGTGGACATGATTGTTGGTTTCGGAATCTGAAGGAGAGGGAGGGTTTCTGATGCAATATCTATCAATTACTTCAAAAATCTAAAATTTTGTTGCATGTATGTTTACCAGCACATAAATAAAATCGCAAGAATTTATTTGATAGAGATCTATTACGCGAATGACAATATAATACTGCATGAATTCGTCGAAAATTAAATTGAAAATTGCACCTGCGATCGCTTCATCTGAAGTTAAATCAATATTGCTGGATTATGGACGAACACCTCTGCCCTAAAACAGCCACTAAATCTTGCGCTTGCGGAAAACATTACTTACAATATCAATCAAAATTCGGATGTAAGCAAAATGCTGAAAGAATGCAACACTGTTATATAGGACGAATTCACGATGACCCATAAAAGGAACTAATCGAATATTTGGTAGCGTGGTCCGCGATCTTCGTCAAATTTTATCCGTTAGTCGACACCTACTGATGAAATCAGTTCTTGCTTAAGGGGGTAGGATTATTGTTGAAAAAATATCGTGCTTAAAAAAAATTGGCGATACCGAGAGTGTTAGTCTATTCAGACAATAATGCAACATTTAAGCAATATTTTCCTTAATGTTCACCGCAAAATACTGAAAATCTTCAGAAGACACCACGAATAAATGCGATGTACAGAATAACTTTAAATCTACTGAACCAAATTGTTTGAAATTTTGCACAGTTCTCCTTCATATCATAACATCATTAAAGATCATAACTTTGTCTAGTCTACACATACACAGCCAATACATGTAGGGATCCTGGAAAATTGCGGACGTTCGTCCACAATTTTTCTTGTCATTATTAATGTTTGTGGCACATATTGAATATGACACAAGCATTAAAGCGGCCAGGCCAACTGTGCAGCGTACAAAATAAAGATGATTCAAAATTATACGGCAATCAAATTATTCGTTCAATGAATAATTTAATCAACGTACTATTTTGAACCTTGAATAAGGAAGAAACGTGGACAACCGTACACAACCGTTTCAATTTGATGGGGGTTTGATAAATCGTTGGGAGTGACTATGCTAAGAGGGTTAATGCCACTCCTTTGGTCCTAGGCTCCTGGGATGGGACAGAAGCATTAAGCCCTGCCCTGGCTAATGAGCCAGGGTTATAGCGCCCTTACTCGCTCTCTGAAACAATAGAGAAAATTGGCGAATCTGGTTAATTAGTAGTAATATAAACAAAAACGCATAAAAATACAAATACAAACCAACAGACAACTCACCTTCGACAAAAATCCTTACAGGACTTCTATGTCCTAATAGGCAGTACAGGATCATGGAAACAGAAACCTTCCGCGTTCGTTGAGCGTTAACGGAAAACACAAATAACTGAAGTACCTCTTCTTCAGGGGAGCAAGCCGCCCCTAAATACGGCTTTCTCTTCCCCCACTAACATGTGACATGTAATTAAAAAAAGAATTATCGGCCTCGATTAGCTACAGCATTTGGGCCTAAATAAAGGTATTTAAGATTAAAAAAATACCTCTTCTACCGACACATGTAAAATAAAATACCTAAACGCAGCTCAAACCAACATGCCAAAATACGCCTTTTAGAAAATTTAGCAAAAAATAACAAAAACAAAGAATTCACAAACGGACCGAACCAGCATAACAAAAATCACATTGTCCAACTAGATTTTTTAAAAATAATTGGAATTATCTCACCCGATGAGTTCCGTCATGATCTCGACCTCCTCGCGACTGTGCATGAAGAGCCACTTCCGGATGCTCGAAAACTCAGCTCCCACCATGCTCCATCTCCGCAATAACACACTCTGGTCATTCAACGTTCCATCGCACCAACCGCTTTCCGAGCACTGAACACAGTGTCTGGATCTCTTCGAGGCCAAATACACTTGTTGCCTATCGACATCCACCTATCGGCATCCACCTTCCGGAAATCCATTCGTATTTTCAATTATCGAGAGTAGAAAATCTAACATCATTAAAGATCATAACTTTGTTCACAAAAATAAGTTTCATGATTTTTTTAGCGAAAATTGCATTTTTAGCTGCAGAATGCTATAAAAAATTGAAATATTAAGAAAAAAGTAAAAGCTTCGATCAATACCTGGGAATATGTAGAAGAACTGTACAAACCTTGAAAACGATTGGTCCAATATATCTTGATTTATGATTTATACCACAAAGCAAGTTTTAAACGAGATACCTCCAGAGATTTTCTGTCACTGGCTCAATTTTTAGTATTTTGCTATGATATTTGAAGAAATACTGTTCAATTGTGCAGTAAATATATGAAAAGTGAATGAATATACTAACACTCTCTGTATCGCCAAAATATTTTTTTAAATGCACCATTTTTTATGAATTAACTTTACCCACGTCCACCAACACTCCGTTATGTCTTCGTATCATTGGAAATATGTTTCGAAAACAGAATTTTTCACTATATGTGCATACTTTTATTGAATGATTCTTATAGTCACCTTCGCAGGTTAATTCGCCAAAAAAGTTAGATATATGGGTTGGGAAAATGTTAATCGATGCAACAATAACTTGCATCACATTTCCACATGATTTTGTAACATAATAAAATCTGTTGCAGAATTAATCGATTGCATAAATTGACTTCAATTTCATACACTACTCCATCCAAAATGAAATCGATGGTAATTCTGTTACGCATATAATTCTATGGATTATCGTATTGAATTATTTAATTCAGTCGATCCACCATGCTTTCAGGGGTATTGGTTTTATACTTTACCAACCCAGCAGTCTCCGTCAGACGAAGGTTTTTATATTTAATCGAAAAAATAAAGTTCTTTCTACGAATTTTTGCGATTAAGGAAGTTGCTTAAGGTGTAAATTGATAAAAAAAAATATTCGAAAATTTACAATAACTTTGTTGTTTCGAGAGCTACAGATTCATCGTTATTATAAAAATGTGTATTTTATCGCTTTTAACAACTTTGTAGAAGACACTTTTAATAATAAAAAGTAATCGTAAAAAGTTATATTCGAAAACTGTTTTGAGGGGGTCTATCCCAAGCAAACCTACATATCTCGCTACTGTTACTATATAGAGCTTTAGTATCTTCAGTAAAGATTTTCACAATAATATTTTCTAGAACTTTACTGAAGACAGTGAGCTTCTAGCTAAATTATTTGGAGAAATAAATTTTCTATCTCACTTTTAGGGGATTTCACTCAATTTATTATATCAAAACATGCATCTATTTATATCCAGAAAATTCTTCGAAAAAATCTATTCTCCAAAACCAATGGATCAGGAGTTATTAAATTTTGATCGTGTAAACGTCGTTTTGCAACACTGTGCACCGCATGTGTTGCAATTGAAACTTTGTGTGCCTATTATATTAGTTACTGCGCAATATCTACCCACCACAACTGTGCTTTGGTTGAAAAATTTAATTTAAGCGACCATTGTAGCTAGAAAATATAAAGGAGCAGATGTACCTCGAATTCGAATGATATCAATGGATTTCAAACGATTGTGTATAGGAAAACAGAGCAATTAATTTAATTGTGCTCCAGGTGGTCAAACTAAGAACATTGTCTATCCGCGAGCAAAAATATTTGGTATTTTTAGAATTTTTAAAATATTTCGTTTAGTCCTGATGGGTGTAGCGAAGCGCACCGGGTTACAGCTAGTATATCATAAAAGCATCCTAGTTTCATTTGCTTGTGCAAAAAGATGAGAGGGTGCAGTCTGAAATATAACCGAAATGCTGTGACGGCCCTTGGACTGGTAGTTCAAATCTAATGATATACACCGTTATCATCAATCCACCAATCAATTCCTAAAATTCCTAAAAATACTTGATGTACAGTATAGTGTTAATGGTCTTCCAGAAATTTCAAACCGGACACACCTAAAAAAAGTCCCCATGCAACATTTGACCGCAACAAAAAAAACAATGTCATGAAGCGTCGGGATCTGATGTAATGTTGAAAAAATACTTTTGTGGTACAAGGAAAATTCTTGAATTGAGATGGGACTTGAGTTTGGAAATATAGCTTTTATTTTTTTTGTATGAGAAATGTTTTAAAAATCCATGACATGTCGAAATCTGGTGGCAATTAAAAAACCTGTTTTAATCCACCTAGAGGTGCAATTGTGCCTTTCTCATTTCTCCAAACTATGATTTAATAGCTGGTTCGTACAATATAACATTATGGAAATGTCTTTCATTCTTATTACACTTGGTAAGTATATATAAGAGCACCTTTTTGCATTCATCGCGGTATCGGTCTGAATCGGAGTTTTCTATGTGATCGCACTCCACAACCCGTAACTCCGGAGCCGGAAGTCGGATGGAGATGGAATTTAATATCAGTTTCCGGGGACGCAACACCTTTCATTTGAGACTAAGTTGATCGAATCGGTCTAGCCATTTTCAAGAAGCCAATATAACCGTTATTCTGAATTTGGATGCTTCCGGATCCGTCGATGGTGGCCAGTGTGGTCAAAGAGACTTTGAATGACTGTTGGTGAGCTAGATCTACAAATTCAACAGTTGTGTTTACATTTTGGAAAAAAATCACCTTTTTACATTCATCGCAGAATTCGTTTGCTGCTCGTACGTATCACCCTGTAATTCAGGAACCAGAACTCGGATCCACACAAAATTCAACAGCAGCTGATGGACCTTTCATTTAAAATCAAGTTTGTCAAAATCGGTTCAGAAAATTCCGAGAAACCGATGTGGACAAATCAACAAATTTTGTTTTGTAACCATACTCTTCAACTCGTAATCCGGAACAAGATGTCGGTTGAAAATGAAATTCAATAGCAACCTATGGAAATATTATACCTTTCATTTGAATCTTAGTTTGTTAAAATCTGTTCAGCCGTCTCCGAGAAACCGATGTGGACATTTTGTTAACAAATCCGCACATACACACACATGCATACATACATACATACATACATACATACATACATACATACATACATACATACATACATACATACATACATACATACATACATACATACATACATACACACATACATACACACAGATATTTTGCGATCTCGTCGAACTGAGTCGAATGTTATATGAGACTCGGCCCTCCGGGCCTCGGTTAGACGGTCGGTTTGTGGAGCAATTGCATAACCTTTCTATATGAGAAAGGCAAAAGAATAATATTTAATTAGCTTAATCAGCATGAGTTCAATGTTATCTTCATGTGATTATATTTTGAAATGTTGGTGGAATGGGTTTGAAAGTGGAGGGAATGGGGGGTTAATAGAGTGGGAGTGGAGGATGCGTCAGAAATCCATCATCTTATTTCGGTATACGAGGTGGATGAAGGAAATGCGGGCGTGAGGGTGGTCCAAGGGGAGGGGAGTGATGGAGGAAGGAGGTGTAAGGGCAAGGCGGGGGGGAGGGGCGGCGACGCAATACTCAACTGCATATTTTGCCTTCCATTTGAGACTTGGTTTGAGAAAATCGGTTCAGTCATCACCGAAGAACCGATGTGACTTTAATTGTGGAATATGCCCGGAATTCCGGACTTCCGGAATCGTCGATAGTGGACAATATATTCAAAGAATGTTTGATTGGCAATCAGTGATCTAGATCTGCGATTAGAAGTAATTTGGTGACCATTTCAATAGTTTTTAGCCTCTGAGGTATTACGATTGTACCGATTTATATGGGAAATTCCAGTGTATCCTTACTAACACCCCTGTAACTCCGGAAGCAAGAGTCAGAACCGAATGAAATTCAGCAGCAGTCAATGGTATTACTGTATATTTCATTTGAAATCAAGTTTGTGAAAATCGGTAGAGAATTCGTTGGGGAATGGGTGTGATATTAGCTTAGGAAGTTGGCGGGTTCCCCGGGGGCGTCATGAACCGTCATAGGTGGCCAATGTGGTCAAAGCTGCTTTGATTGATCATTAGTGATCCAAAATTGTGTGAGTTTAAATGACACACCCACACATACACACACACATACACACACAGACATTTGCCGATCTCGACGAACTGAATCGAATGGTGTATGACACTCGGCCCTCCGGGCCTCGGTTAAAAAGTCGATTTTTACAGTGATTGCATAGCCTTTCTTTATATGACAAAGGCAAAAAACAATTTTTTTTTATTTTTATTTGAAAATCTCAGTTTAAAAATTAAAAATACCAGGGAGGCAACATTTGACAAAACATTTTTTCACGCGAAGATGCAAAATCCGTTGTTTCATATGCATTTCTAAGACATTTGCAAGATTTAGAAAATAAATTTAAAGCAGCATTCGCAAACCCCAGTATAAACTCAAATCCAGAAGGATCCAAGTTCCACAAACGCAATCTTAAAAAATCAGGGTGGCAGTAGATCTCGACGTTTCATTACATCCTAAGCCAGTTAGCATCAAAAATACGATTTCAATCGTTAAATCGGCCCTTTTGTGTTTTTTCACGGGTGAACAAATTTGCGCGTTGGCCGTCTTGAGCAACCTTTTAATCTTGTCCGATTGAGCTAAACTTTTGCAAAGAGACTTTTTTCGAGGTGCGTCCGGTTATTAAATTTAATGATCACCTGTTTCCCATACATGCCATTGGTATCCTAATGAAGTCTTTTGAATAAATGCTCGGATGCTCCCTTCGTCGCCGTCAACTGATTTTATAAAAAATACTATAAAAGCTTTGTAGCCGGAATTTACATTTGTTTTTACCAGAAACGTAAGATTGTTTCACATATAGAATATTTTAATCTGAAAAGTTTTAAACTCAACCGAAACAAAACTAATATTTTGACAACATTGGTCGGGAGGGGTGTATCCCGAGCAACCAGAAGTTCGGATAATACTTAAAAATCACACTTTAAAGATCACATAAAGTTCTACGCGAACTTTCAAACTGCTTAATCTTTAAAGCTGCTTAAACCGCTATTAGAGCATAAAACGTATTGCAAAATTACTTAAAATGAGAAGCTTATGCAGCTCCCTTATACATAACTTTTGGTTGCTTGGGATCATTTCAACAGGGGTTAGCAAAATATTGCACAGTTCCCACCAAATCGAACTGCACAGTATGAAAGTGTGATGAATCAAAAGTGTGATCAAAAGTGCAACTCCTTCCCAGTTTAAAGTTCCGGAACCGGTTCGGATTTCTGAATGGAGTCATTATGGATTCCAAATGAAATGCAACAACCGATTCCGACTCAGAACCGGTTGTTGCATTTGATTTGGAATCCACACTGACTCCATTCAGGATTCTGAATCAAATTCCGAATTGTTTGACCGGGTGCGAGCTGACAAATTATTGACATAGAAAAGTGTCAAAAACAAACTTCTTCTTACTTTTAGTATCTGGAAGGTTGGTATGGCTGCCAATATGCCGGTTATTACAATAAATTTGATGGAAAAAGCTAATTTTTTGTCGTTTTCATATAATTTCATTTGGCAACCGTGAAAAAAGTGTGATAGCGAAGTGCATCAAAAATCCAACTTTGAAAGCAATAAGCAATATAAGAGGTGAGAAAAGAAGCCAGCTGGCGGATCCTGTCCTACGAAAATAGTCCTTAAAGGGGTCTTACAGTGCAAAACAAAAAAAAATATTTTTTTCGCATATTTCGGATCTCTAAGATAAGAAAAATATGCTCAAGAAAGGATTTATGTACTCGAATTCAACATGGTTCGTCTGCTAGAGCCCATAAAACTACCAACTATTAATTTTCATACGAGGTTGATAAAATCGGGTCTAAAAGCTGATAAAATCGGGGATAGATAAAACCTGGGGCTGATAAAATCGGTTCTTCACGTATCTATGGAAGTTAGGTATTTAAATTCAAAATTCAATGGAAAATTCCAAAGTGATTTTGCATAGTTTAAAACCTAAGGCTATGTAGCTTATTTCGTTGCGAGTAGCTTTGTTGAAGGATGCATATTAATTGGATGTCACCTAACAAAGTCATTTGACTTCTAACGTTAAAAGAAAAAAAATCCGATTATAAGCATGTGCTAGAGATGCATGCAACATATAACTTTATAATAGAATATTTTGATACAAACTCGCATCAATTTTCTGAATTCTATTGCATCCATTTCCGATTTTTCATATATTTTCACTTAGTCTTGAAAATTCTTGTGAGTATAATAATCTATTAGGATAAAAATATAAGTGAGACTCCACGTGTTCGTTCCATGAACCCCACCCCCTTTTTCCATGGACTTTTTCGTACCCCCTGCCATGCCCTAGATTGTCCAAGCGATATACGGAAGGTTCGTAATGTCATTGAAACGATTGGGGTAGTAGGAGCTATGGCATACTGTACTACTCTAATATGACCAGACGCCAGGATTTAAGACTTGTCTGGCATAACCAGATGTTTCAAAAAGTATCCAATATTTTACAGCATGTTGACGTTTATTCCTCAGGAGTAATTTTCTACAAAATATTCAAGAAATTTTTGAGTCCTGATACCAACAGCCTTACTCGGCATTAAGGACATTATACATGCGAGCCACAACATAGCTCTTACGCCGCACACACCCCTCTCCTTGCCTAACCATGTATCTGACATGAGCTAATATAACAATACGTTTTTCAACACACTAGCCTTGCTGGTGTACCACGAAACTGCTACTGCTACTTAAGGAAGCTAGAACATTTTCCTATACAATCAATCCGAGTTTTTGACGGAATGCCATCTGTAGCTCCTATTTTGTGCGAAAATATCATCCCTCTTCCAAGGCAATACTTGAAAGAACCATCGAACAGATTGAAAACGAGAGCCGAAATCAAGCTCGAGAGAGTGAGAGCGACGGGAGACAGAGAATTAACTAACTCACAGCATAGGTTCATTCATATGCCATTCTCCTCAGACCATTTTCGTGTAGGCTGTGAGTCCACACTCGCACGAATTTTCGGAGCCAAGAATCATGAGAATGAAATTCGCAATAAGTTAATGAATCGCTTTCGCGTGAATGCCATTCGTGAACGCCATTTCGATGCCGGTGCTGTTGCTGTTCTTGTGCGCGTTGGTTATAAGTATCTACGTAATTGATTCTCTTGGAAAACGAACATCGAAATACTGCTAGCGGCTGGTGGCTATAAAGTGTTCTGCCTCGCTTCCCTGATTAGGAAGGAACTGAGTTTAATGGGCTGCTGCCGTCTCCGGGAATCAAAATATTGCGTGAAAAATTACCTGATATACTAAATTAATGGTTTGTAAATTAAGGGGTTACACCACTATAAAGCGCGAAAAAAGAAGTAAGGTGGTGAGCCTATTTGCGCCATGTTTCTATTATCACCCATTTGAAGCCGTTGGTTAGAGCAGTGTCTGCCATCTTTGTTCAACGCATTGAGTCAAATGGTAGCGCAACAATAGGGGCACTCGATTCGAGTTTTCATTGTGCTCAAACACGAGAATTTTACTGTTTTCAACGCATTTGTGTTATTGTATTGGTTCTTAACAACGAAGCAAAGCGGTTGATGTCAATTTTTACGCAATCCATTGATTGTAAGGCAAGAGATAACCAATATGCAATAAATAGATGAATTGACATCTTGTTAAATGGAATTTATAACATAACAAATTTAATCGAGTAATTTCATCACAAGATGGAGAAATCAATTTCGAAAATACAGTATGATTCCGTTTTTGGCACGTTCTGTTTTTGGCATGCTCCCTTTTTGGTACACTCCGATTTTGGCAACAATTGGGTTCCGTTGTTGGCAACAGTCTTGTTGTACTTAATAAGTCTTTTAAAAATTTACAATAGATATTTTTTGTATCAATTGATATCACATTTGACTTTATTTCCAAAGACTGGAGTCATATTAACACCTAAAAGGCGCAAATCAATTTTTTATAAAATTTTGTGAAAATTGTCTCATAGCTTCAATACATTACTGTGATAATTTTGAGATGGTTTTCGCAATGTTGTTTTAAAACAGCGTTATGCATTTAAGGGTTAACTAAATTTTACACTATACGTGTTGTATTTAATGATCACAATAAGTATATAAATGAATTATTTAGTGTCTGACGGAATCAATTTTTATAATAAGACCCAGAGTCTTTGCAATTTGAGAGTCTAGAACAGAGGAATGCGCATGCATGCATAATAAGACTAGTTCTGGAGAAAATTTTCAATAGAACCTTAGTAGCATTGCGAGCCTCTTTCTCTTTCGATTATTACGACTTCGCTACAAAACTTAGCACTTAATTTTCATTACATATCGAAAGCTGACCATAGTGCGTCCCAAAGCCGTATTTAGGAATACAAAACTAATAGCACCCAAATAGTTTGTTTTAGCTTCATGCAGGGGCGGCGAAACACTTTACGCCCGAGTGGGTAGAAAGCATAGGGTGAGGGGTCCATTAGTAAGGATTTTTTCCCTTTTCGCAATGCACACGCTGACATTACATTCACAATAAATCACGTTCGTTTGAGCAAATGGAATTGTGGTACATCGATGTTTTCAAATGTGTGTAGTGCGATACATGCGTTGCACATCTAAATTTTTTGAAATGGTTCAAAATTTCGAAATTTTGAACCCGGTTATTTTCGAGTGGGTAGTACTACCCACGCTTTCCGCCGGCCCTGGCTTTATGTCGTTGGCAAATTTGTTAGTTTTTTTGGTGATTTTTTTAAATGAATGGAATTAGGGTGGTGCTTGTGGTTAGGGTGTTCAAAGTATCGACTGTTTAGATGTGTGAAGTTTACCTGCGCAATGCCCTACAACATAATAACACAATTAAATGGGAGCAAGCTTGCTGAATAAACAGGGCCATGTATAATAGTTAATTTGTTATAATTTTTTAAAAAGATTTGAGGTAGGGTGGCTCTTGAAAAATCGAGTTGTTTACCTTTCAAATGCATTGTTCTAGAGATTTGATGGAACTTTCATTGGCGCATATTTTTACCGTAGCACTGATGTTTCAATCCATTTTGTTTGAACAGTTGCAAGTGATTTTTACAACAAAAATGTTTTGTTTTTCAAACCTACATATTTTCAAGCATTGCAATTCGATTTTCAATCTATCAATTGCATTTGAAAGATCAACGATTGGTTTGTTATGGAGAATCGATAAATGTAATTATTTTTTAAAAGAGCTGTGTTTTTTAAACAAAGTTGTTCATTAATTTTCAGAAAGAAGAGATAACAGCCCCAGGAGCGAAATCAACACTACCATGCAGTGAATCGTTTGAGTTTTGACGTCCAGTGGACCGAATAAAAGCGATTGGGATTAAATGATATGTTACACCTCCGTAACAAGGGGCATTGCGCCCGAGAAGTGCGCGAAGATTGTGAGAATTTTACTATTTTATTTTGGTTATAGAGATTTTAACCTTAGGGCCATTTGCCTCTTTTTGGGTTAGAGAAAGGTTTTTTTTTTTGAAAAATCCCAAGGCAATCGATTTACTGATTGAGCTATGCCCGTCATCTCGATAATTCTACTGGATGACGGCTGAATTTGATTAAACATGAATAAAATTGAATTTTCTAATTTTTTCTTTCATCTTATTCCATTTCACATAATATTAAACATCCTTGAAACATTTTAGAAGTCGTGAATTGAAAATCCACACTTTAAAAATAAGGTTCTATTTTGGGAACGGTTCCGGTTTTGGTAACTGAATAAAATAAAAAAAGTTGCCAAAAACGAAATCCTACTGCACTGTGAAAATTTCAAAACGATAAAAAATCATTTGCTCTAGTTACATTTCGATCAGCTAAAAATGGTTTCGAGAAAAACGCGCTTTAAGTTTTCAGTACACTCGAAGTGTACATACGAGACGTTACAGCGGAATTGAATATTTGAAGCTTTATATATTGCTTTCGTCTTCTGTTTATTGGGATATCATTGAATACGAAATTTGCAAAAAGCACATTTTAGGCAATCATCATGGTGTAATAAATAACAAAAAATAGATTGGATCCATATTAAATTTTCTCAAAGTATGCAAATTATATATACTTTCCATCAACAACGTCTATTTAAGAAAAGCGTCTCGTATGGAGCATAAAGTAGCTAAAGTGACAACAATTGTCTAATCTGAATTTTGTTTCTCATAAAAATTTGATTCGTCGAAGTCGATCTGTAAAAAAATCTATATATAGTGTTTTGTGGAGAATAAACTTCTAAAGGGCAGGTTATTTTTTTCTTTTGGACGTAAATTAGAACTTTCGGCGATTTCCGTCTGAGAATCCGCGCGAAGCATGGTCCGAAAACTACGAGCCTGAAGTAAACTGAAAACAAAGATCATTACAATTTATTAACCCTACAACGGTTTCGTGATGTTTTCTATACGTAAACGGTTTTGTGGTTACATTCATACCCCAGCACTAAAATCGCTCTAATATGTCTAATTTTTATTCAATTTATAAATAAATTGGATAGTTTTGTTCTAAAATCAATCGTAAACCAGCCTGTTTAAAAATATTTGTGTTTGGTCTATTTTATTATGCAATATTAAAATTTTTATAGAATAAATCTTTAAAATATGCCAGAATTCCCATTTTTCCCTAAATATTTCTATAACTCCGGTAGTTTATAACCGATTTTAACCTTCTACACTGCGTTGTGAAGATTATTAAATTGTCTTTTGAACTAAAAGTAAATAGTTCCAAAACCAGTCAAAAAGTGTATTTATTCTGATGATTTTTTGAACATCAAACGCTAACACAAACAGTAAAGATACAGCAATATGCAGTAACGGTGATAAAACAGGAAGGCGTCAAAGGGATAGGTAGAGCCAGTGCATTGTAGTGTATATAAAGTAAGTGCGCTCCAGACCCTGGGATACAGAAGATGATGAGTAGTGCGTGATACGTATTAAATACAAATCATATTCACGAATGAGTTTTGCTTCTTTCATCCGCTAAAGCAAAAATTACGATAATGATTCAAGCGCATTTTATAGTTACTTTGCTGTAGTAGCTTTATTTTATTAAATAACAAATTCTATTGTTCAGTAATATTGAAGTTTACACCACAGACAAACAGATGTAACAGCTCGAAGAAAATTCTAAAAAAATCATCGCCCACGTTATACTAGCGACATCTGTTGAACACATTGCACAAAATGTGATTCTGGCAACCTTGGGAATTTTTTTTCAACCGAAGTCCTGGCAACAACGCCAACACCGGTTGTCAACTGCAAGACAGTAGATGAAAGGTAGGAGCATTGTTGCAGTTGTTAAATTTAAAGAGCGAAATAGAAAAATCGCCTATGTCACGTACTTCAATTTGCATAGCATAATAACTAGACACTTTATACACAGACTAGCGAAGTGTCAAAAATTGCAGCCAAACGGACTGTCAAAAAGTGCAGCCAAATGAGCATGAGGGTTTTGAAAGGGGAAGTGCAAGAGGAAGCCCATGCAAAGCTTATGGGAGCTTCCGTGATGCCAGTTTACATCCATGGTTGCTAGTTTTATTGTTTTTCTCTCCGCTAGTATGTTATATAAAGTGTCTGTAATAATAACTACAATTGACAAATTTAAAGAATGTAGAGCTACGTCTGCATTTTTAAAATCCAACAACCATTTATTGTTACGGGAATTTAGGCAACACCAAAATTGTTTTTCTTTTCGTGTAAAGAAATCAATTCTTATCGTTAATTGGTCGCAAGATTGATTTTTGTCTATATTTACTCTTCTTTGCCGTCGCGCTTTTGGAATCCCGGAGACATCAGAAACTCTTTATTTTATTTTTCAAACTGGCGTTTGCTTTTACTATAAAAACAAGGTCAAGATCAATTCGCATCAACGATTTCATTTTTAGTTTTTCGTAAATGAAAACTCACCATGTAGGTTATGGGAGAATTTAATTTTATAAAATTCTAAGCTGATGGTTCGCCACGATGATTCATGACACTACTTTCCCTTTCAACGAAATCTTTGATCTTTCTCTTGAGTGCAAACTATGCTCGATGTGTTGGTCTTCTACGGAGCTGTATCCTAACGCAACCTAAATATGTAGTTATTATCATTCATAATTTTCTCACGACTTGATGTTTTATCACTTGTTAGGTTGCGACTGATCATTAAACATATCTAGATTGAATATGGCCTCAGCCGAAGGGAACGTCACTTCAGAATGATTGTTTTATTCCGTTCAGTTTTACATTAATTCATACTTTTTCCGGTAATTTTAGAAAATTTTGACAATTTTCTAACAAATCGAGCATTGTTAAGAAAAATCGCAGAAATTACAAAAAATCTATCAAATCTCAAGCAAATTTTGCTCGAATTTCGACGATTTTGATGGAACTGGCAACTCTGTATACTCAATGTTTGAATCTTTCAATAATTCTGGCAACAAAATTTATGTTTTTGTTTTGATTTGGTCATGCAGTTATGCTGCTGGAAATGTTTTGTTTTGGTTTCATCGAGCACTGAAGCTGTCAAAACGTGAATTTCGAGCATTTCATTTTGTTTTTCATGACACATTCCAAACCATCTTCGGCCATTTGAAACTATTTTTTGGCAATGTTGAAAATTCGAATCAATTTCGAACTAACTATTGTAAATCTTTATCAATCCGTTCAGAAATATAAATTTTATGTTCATTTCATCAACAAATCGAGGAGTGTCGTTCCCCTCGGCCTCAGCATATCTTTAGTTTCCATAGCATAAATTGGCAAGATCTTAAAATGTATCTGCTCACCGATCGACATCGTGCAGGAAACTACGAGATGATTTTGAATAATTCTTGCCTTGGACACTTCGTCAGGAATACATTTCACATTTCTGGACCATTGTTGTCATTTTTCTTCGATAAAACAAACGAATATGAAGGAGAAAAACAAATAACGTGGTGGGCTTTTCTGTGGCCAGAGGTTTTGATTCAGTTCAGTCATAATTATTTTTATCGGTAGTTTCGAGATAATAAAGTATCACTAAGTGTTCGAATCGGAAGATCCGTGGTGAAGTTCATCCTTTTCTCTTTTTTCAACGTGCACAAAAGAATCAGCATGCTTGTTCGGATCTTTATGTTTATTTATTTTATGGGTCGCGGACGCCATGTTCAATTTGACGTGTATAAAACTAATACATTCAAAAGTGACGAATGCTTCCACCTTTTTTCCCCTTCATCTTGGTTTTCGGGTGCTTGCGGTAACGAAGTGACGCATTATGGCTATGTGTCAAAATCGCTTCACAAGCGCCACGCTCGGTGAGGTGGCGCATTTTTCATAATTCAAATCGACCGTTTTTTCTATGGGCGATGAAAATTCATCTCGTGTTACGTCTGTTTGTCTGTGCTTACACTATTTTATACAAGTTTCTCGCTTACTATGTATCGATATTTTGCTTACAGAAAAAAGATATAATCAGTTTTCCGAATTATGTACGCATGACAAAACACTAACGTAAACGGTTTTGTGGGGTACATTTGTACCCCAGACAAATTTTAAACGGGCACTGTTAAGTTGATCAAGTGAAACGAATAGGTATCGCCTGCTATAATGGAAGTTTAATAATAAAAATGATTTATGACAAAGATTGCTTGCAGTTAAAATAAACCGTAACAGAATCACAGGGATTGCAAATAGCCCTGGGGTTCAAATGTACCCCACAAAACCGTTCTAGAGTTAAAAGTCCATAATTTCTTAATTTAATTTCGGATCTCTAAGAAATGAAAAATATACTCAAGTAAGGATTTACTCGAAATCAGCTCGGTTCGTCTGCTAAAGCCCATCAAACTACCAACTATCAATCGGGTCTTCAATGTATTCCACAAAAAAACAATTTTGTTTTTTATTTTTTGATTATAGAGGTTTTAACCTTAGAGTCATTCGCCTCTTTTCGAGTTAGAGAAATCTCTTTTGGAAAAATCTCTAACCCTATGTGCGGGGTGAGCTGCGTACAAGGTAATCGACTAACCAACTACCCATTCTCACAAAAAAATGAAATTTTTTTTTTTTATTTTCATCTAAAAGATAAAGAACAGCCAATTCAGTCTGCAAATTATTACAGACAAAATCTTTTACACGTACAGCCATAAAATAAATATTATAAAATTAATACCTCATTACAATTCAGAAAATGTCTGGTTACTCGTATATGTACATTACTTAACATATATCGTTGTCGCAGACAGCTAAATCGATTATTACAATCTTTCTCTCGTTTAAAGACTAATCAGTTATAATGCATGTTCAACATATCGATAAGAAAGAAAAGTTCTAGTGGTCAGGAACAATCTGATAAAAAGTTTGATGGTCTGATACATTTTGCATAAGCGGTCCAGGGTTGGGGTAATTCAAACTTCTGATGTACTTTTGCGGTGAAGTGTTTATACACAATAAAAGTAAGAGATCGAACCGTATCAGCTAAAATATGTGTAATTGATCAGGCTTTCCAGCAAAAAATAAGTCCAGCAAGTCGGTGAACACATTTCAGATCAATAGCTCATAAACCGTTACAGGGTCGGATCAAAAAAAATCGGAGGGGGTTCGAAACTTCGATTTTAAAATGTTCTTTGAACAATAACCTCATTTAATTAAAATCATTTTTGGTGGTCTAATTTAATTCGGAACGAATTTGAGTTTAAAATGAATTAAAATAGAAACTATTTTAAAATTTCTCAACAAGTTGAAAAATTTCAGGAGGGATCCGGACCCCTAGGAGCCTTCCCCTGGATTCGCCATTGAACGCTTACTAGGTCCGAATTATCCCAGGTCCCCTAGGCCTTTCTCAAGGACCGACTGGATACTATATTGCTCTTATATGCAAATCTTTTTTTTCGATAAGTTTGCTACATTTACAACTCAACTTGTTACGAAAACAGCATTGCAATAAAATTCTGTTATTTCATTTTGATCGGATATGTGTAGGAAAACTTGTAAATGTTAAACTTAATGTAATATAGTGAACTGTGATTATATAAGACCTATTTCTCGACAAACATATGATTACGGCCTAAAAGCCAACTGTCATAATCCACTTTGAATGGAAATTCCGGACAAACCGTTACATGCCAATCACAGATGTTGGTAGTACACGAAAGAGAAAAGTTTTCTCTTTCATAAACTGTTGTGAACTGTGTGCAGCTAGTAACGGTTTGTCCGGAATTTCCATTAAAAGTGGATTTTGACAGTTGGCTTTTAGGCCGTAATCATATGTTTGTCGAGATTTGATGGAAGCACTAACAAAATAGCTTACAATGATAGAATACATATAAAATACATTAAGTGAAAATCAATTAAAATGTCAGTTTAAATACAATTTATAATATTTCAAATTATACGGTTCATCAAAATCAATTCATTATAAAATATGGTTCTTCTACCTTGTAGAACCCGTATTGCAACGTAGAATTTATATGTTAGTGTTGAAAAAAGTTGCATACAATAATTACCTAAAATTTGATTGCGAAAATTGAAAATAACCCCATCGTTATTTTGTTCTACAAAAATTCTTACTGAATTTTCACTTCAGATTTCAGTTTTTTTCAATGTAAACAAGCGAGTCTGTGCCTAGCAACGTGGCTTCCACATATCTTCACCTTAAGACGAATTGCACGGTTAAATAAAACAACCTGCAGCATAAGTTCTTTTAACTTACTTTTGAGTTGTGCGTCGCTTTCGCACTTATTAGTGTTGTCAAAAACAAAACGAGAGATTCGACTCAGTCGAGGTCTTCCGTGGAGGAAGGTACTTTTGAGTTGTTTGGGGATTACTCAAAATTAGGTAAATTCAACTTAAATTTGAGTATAAAAAACCTATCAATGAGTTGTAATTTTTGTCGTGGTTAAATGGAAACTACCTTCAACACGGTTTACCTAATTTTAAGTTCCCCCACGATACCACGAGATTGAGTCAAAGGAACTCAATTTTAGGTAGTTTTTCGTTTCCGTGTGGTTTTTTGAAACAATGTAGTTCGATCCAATGGTACCCCAATGCAGTGATGGCCCTATCCTCTGTGCAGTAAAGAGAAATTGAAATTGCTTCCCACACTCTGGCAAGCAAAACGAGAGCGCTTCTCTTTCGTTCATATACACCACCGTATTTGATATGTGTAAGCGCATGTCGATGGCAGAGGTAAATTTTCATACACCCAACACTGGAACTATCTAGAGTGTGGAGAAGAGCTTTTGAAATTCTCTGTGGCGCGCTCAGATAAAGTCACCACCGCGCGCGCCCCAGAGTCGCTGTGGTGTATTCACTGGCGTGTGATCTTTGATTTGTATTCGTCTTAAGCACTATTTAGACTCTCGGTGAAAATGAACGTGAACATGTGTTGAATACCTTCCATTGTTCACGGTGGAGGACGTCGTGAACAGTTTCATCAGCGAACACCGATTTCACGCTCAACTGGCAGTTTACAGTTTGTCAGAATGCAATTTGGTATTCGAAGGTGAACGTTCACCGTGAACAGCGATGACATTTATATTCACCACTCCACATCAATTCCGCCCATCGCCGCGTTTACACTCCCGGTGAACAAGTGAAATATCCACTGCGAACATATTTCACCGTGGAATATTTAAAATGATCGGGGAATACGAATATTATTACATTGGTTCAATTATATCGAATAATTGTGCATGGATTCGCTAAGTATATTAATGAACTATCGTTTAGTTCCATTTTCATCAATTTCTATGCACTAATAAGTGAGATATTGGAAAAAACAATTTGGTTCGCATCGAGTTTACGTTCATTTTCACCGAGGGTGTAAATAGGCCTTTACAAGCGGCAGCGCGGGTGAGATTGATTTAATTTGCACAGGTTGTTGCGTTATGTTGTGTGAATGGTGGTGGCTTATTTCAAGCTTTTATGCTTTCTACTGAAGATTTCATACAAGTTGCTTGGTAAAGCTTACGAGTTTATAGAGTGTTGTTACACTACCGTGGGAAACCTGAAGTATTCGAGCCTAGGGGCAAACAAGGAAAACGTTTTACGTATCAATGTATCGGCTGGTATAAACAAAGTTTTATAATGATCTGTAGTTAATCAGATTAATCGTATAACAGATGTAAGACGGGATTTGTACATCCACATTAGAAACGGCCTATTTTTTGTTCAACTGAATAACTCAATGGTAAGTTAACTTATTTTGATTGCGAATTTGGCGACGCCAAAAAGTAAAGTGATTCATTACAAGTAATGTCCTGGTATTACACACGTTTTCGATTATTATCATACGCAGGCATTGTAATTCTCTCTCACTCACGCGAGAAGAGGCTTATCCGCTGTCCAACTTTTCCGATAAAGTCCACATAAAACAAGATAAATTTCACGAGAATTCACATTGTTACTTGTTTTTTCTGTAGCGCGTTATTAAAAATAATGACGTGCCAATTTAGAAGCGCTTCTATTTGACCGGTACAGTGCTTTCAATGGGTTACATCACCGTAGATTTTTTAAAACATTTAATTTTTATTTATTGGTTGAATTTTGTTTACTGGTGCTTTAGGATGCTGAAAATGATATTCCAAAAAATGAATCGCGAAAACAATAAATAAATTGATCTGGCCGGAAATGCAACTCGAACAACTGATTTTTGATCAGCCTAAAATTGTTACACCATGTTCAAGATTACTTTCTCCAGCGATGTACGTGGGATTTAATTTTTTCATTGCATAATTTTTAATAAGCAAATTTTGTGTCGATTTTTAACACATTTTCAAAATCTTACGTACGCTGCTTGCTGTCGTTCTAAGAAGTTTAAAAAGCTTTGGTTTTTGGCTCTGGATCAAAAATTACGGGACATAGAGTTCCGGCCGTGGACTCCTTCCAAAAAAAACTCCCCGACGGGGCTGCACAGCCGCCATATTGTGACGAAATTACTCGAATAAATCATTTTTTTTGCAATTCATTACTTATGTTATATACCTCATTAACCCTCTGGAAGTCGCGCTTATGACCCACTGAACGAGCAGCCGCTGATGCTTTAAGACGATTTCGCTTGATTTTCAGAGCAGCGTGCACTGCCGGAAAGTTAAACAAGATCTCGATTCATCTCATTATTGCGTCAAGATAAATTCCCGAAATATGCCTATTTTTCGTGCTCTGACGGCATTTTTCTTCTGTGCCATCATTTAAATAAATTATCTGGTTTTCTCTCGAATTTCTACGCGATGGAATAATAAGAGAGAATTAAAATTAAAACCTAACATGTTCGGGTACGAGTATAGCAAAGAAGTTCAAAATGGCAAATCCACCGTTTTTGCAGTACATACTAAATTGTTCCAAAGAACGTTTATCTGTTTACCGTGATTTTATAATTTGTAAAACTTATAATATTAAGTTTATGTATCAGAGGATGTTTATGACCTCACCGAATAAAAATCTTCTTGTGTAAACCTTGAACCTATAGTTGATTGCGTGACGTGAGGATGTGCTTTTGTTTTCATTTCGATCCGAAAAAGGAATACGATCTACGTTTATCCCAAAAATTAACGTAAGCTTCGTATTCTATACATATATTAATCAATTCAACTGTAAGTATTCATGCATGCACTTCGAATCGAGTACACTTCGGTGATTTTTATTCTTAGTCCAATTAGGTGATTCAAATTTTCTGATAAACAGAAATATAGGATTTGATTCGTGATGAAATAAGTTTTTGTGGATATTTAGTAATATTATATCAGACAATACTAATTATCCTCAACATATTCCATTTTCTTCTCAAAATTTATCAATTTCGAATGCTCTAGTAATGCTAACAAAGTAAATACGTAATAGTTTAATAGTTCTGCACTTTAGGTGTGAGTCGCATTTTAGTCATGCTTGGGTCAGTAAAAGCCAAATATTTTACGCTTTTTTGGCTATTCTCGAGCGACGTAGCGATACAAAAAAATATGTCGTTCTAATTCTAATATAAAATTTTTGAAAATCTACACTTGTACTGCATTACAACGATAGCATTAGTTAGACTAATAATATAGTACAATAAAAGCAGAATGTTGAAAGTTGTTCTACGTGTCTTATAAACTGCCCTTGAATTTTAATTGCAAATATGGGAAATCGTTCAACATATCTTTGGTATGTGTGCAAAGAACTAGAATATTTGAGTGAAAATTCTGCTAAAAAATCGATGAAAAGTTCTATGGGCGATGTCAATATATTGAACGAAAGCATTTAATCCCAAAAATGATAAAAATTGTTAAGATTGTTTATTAACCAATTTATGTATGTGAAACTTCTTATGCCATTACCACTACCATGTATCATTAATGTAGCCATTGCTAATTACGGCTCCTATGGGACATGCAACTATAGATGCATTAGCTCAACTATATATATAACTTTCATACTCGGTCATACAAACAACGGGTTGTTAAGAACCGGCCACCATACCAGAATTTTCTTTTTTCCACATATAATATATATATATATATATATATATATATATATATATATATATATATATATATATATATATATATATATATATATATATATATATATATATATATATATATATATATATATATATATATATATATATATATATATATATATATATATATATATATATATATATTTATATATATATATATATATATATATATATATATATATATATATATATATATATATATATATATATATATATATATATATATATATATATATATATATATATATATATATATATATATATATATATATATATATATATATATATATATATATATATTATATGTGGAAAAAAGAAAATTCTGGTATGGTGGCCGGTTCTTAACAACCCGTTGTTTGTATGACCGAGTATGAAAGTTATATATATAGTTGAGCTAATGCATCTATAGTTGCATGTCCCATAGGAGCCGTAATTAGCAATGGCTACATTAATGATACATGGTAGTGGTAATGGCATAAGAAGTTTCACATACATAAATTGGTTAATAAACAATCTTAACAATTTTTATCATTTTTGGGATTAAATGCTTTCGTTCAGTATATTGACATCACCCATAGAACTTTTCATCGATTTTTTAGCAGAATTTTCACTCAAATATTCTAGTTCTTTGCACACATACCAAAGATATGTTGAACGATTTCCCATATTTGCAATTAAAATTCAAGGGCAGTTTATAAGACACGTAGAACAACTTTCAACATTCTGCTTTTATTGTACTATATTATTAGTCTAACTAATGCTATCGTTGTAATGCAGTACAAGTGTAGATTTTCAAAAATTTTATATTAGAATTAGAACGACATATTTTTTTTGTATCGCTACGTCGCTCGAGAATAGCCAAAAAAGCGTAAAATATTTGGCTTTTACTGACCCAAGCATGACTAAAATGCGACTCACACCTAAAGTGCAGAACTATTAAACTATTACGTATTTACTTTGTTAGCATTACTAGAGCATTCGAAATTGATAAATTTTGAGAAGAAAATGGAATATGTTGAGGATAATTAGTATTGTCTGATATAATATTACTAAATATCCACAAAAACTTATTTCATCACGAATCAAATCCTATATTTCTGTTTATCAGAAAATTTGAATCACCTAATTGGACTAAGAATAAAAATCACCGAAGTGTACTCGATTCGAAGTGCATGCATGAATACTTACAGTTGAATTGATTAATATATGTATAGAATACGAAGCTTACGTTAATTTTTGGGATAAACGTAGATCGTATTCCTTTTTCGGATCGAAATGAAAACAAAAGCACATCCTCACGTCACGCAATCAACTATAGGTTCAAGGTTTACACAAGAAGATTTTTATTCGGTGAGGTCATAAACATCCTCTGATACATAAACTTAATATTATAAGTTTTACAAATTATAAAATCACGGTAAACAGATAAACGTTCTTTGGAACAATTTAGTATGTACTGCAAAAACGGTGGATTTGCCATTTTGAACTTCTTTGCTATACTCGTACCCGAACATGTTAGGTTTTAATTTTAATTCTCTCTTATTATTCCATCGCGTAGAAATTCGAGAGAAAACCAGATAATTTATTTAAATGATGGCACAGAAGAAAAATGCCGTCAGAGCACGAAAAATAGGCATATTTCGGGAATTTATCTTGACGCAATAATGAGATGAATCGAGATCTTGTTTAACTTTCCGGCAGTGCACGCTGCTCTGAAAATCAAGCGAAATCGTCTTAAAGCATCAGCGGCTGCTCGTTCAGTGGGTCATAAGCGCGACTTCCAGAGGGTTAATGAGGTATATAACATAAGTAATGAATTGCAAAAAAAATGATTTATTCGAGTAATTTCGTCACAATATGGCGGCTGTGCAGCCCCGTCGGGGAGTTTTTTTTGGAAGGAGTCCACGGCCGGAACTCTATGTCCCGTAATTTTTGATCCAGAGCCAAAAACCAAAGCTTTTTAAACTTCTTAGAACGACAGCAAGCAGCGTACGTAAGATTTTGAAAATGTGTTAAAAATCGACACAAAATTTGCTTATTAAAAATTATGCAATGAAAAAATTAAATCCCACGTACATCGCTGGAGAAAGTAATCTTGAACATGGTGTAACAATTTTAGGCTGATCAAAAATCAGTTGTTCGAGTTGCATTTCCGGCCAGATCAATTTATTTATTGTTTTCGCGATTCATTTTTTGGAATATCATTTTCAGCATCCTAAAGCACCAGTAAACAAAATTCAACCAATAAATAAAAATTAAATGTTTTAAAAAATCTACGGTGATGTAACCCATTGAAAGCACTGTACCGGTCAAATAGAAGCGCTTCTAAATTGGCACGTCATTATTTTTAATAACGCGCTACAGAAAAAACAAGTAACAATGTGAATTCTCGTGAAATTTATATAGTTTTATGTGGACTTTATCGGAAAAGTTGGACAGCGGATAAGCCTCTTCTCGCGTGAGTGAGAGAGAATTACAATGCCTGCGTATGATAATAATCGAAAACGTGTGTAATACCAGGACATTACTTGTAATGAATCACTTTACTTTTCGGCGTCGCCAAATTCGCAATCAAAATAAGTTAACTTACCATTGAGTTATTCAGTTGAACAAAAAATAGGCCGTTTCTAATGTGGATGTACAAATCCCGTCTTACATCTGTTATACGATTAATCTGATTAACTACAGATCATTATAAAACTTTGTTTATACCAGCCGATACATTGATACGTAAAACGTTTTCCTTGTTTGCCCCTAGGCTCGAATACTTCAGGTTTCCCACGGTAGTGTAACAACACTCTATAAACTCGTAAGCTTTACCAAGCAACTTGTATGAAATCTTCAGTAGAAAATCATAAAAGCTTGAAATAAGCCACCACCATTCACACAACATAACGCAACAACCTGTGCAAATTAAATCAATCTCACCCGCGCTGCCGCTTGTAAAGGCCTATTTACACCCTCGGTGAAAATGAACGTGAACTCGATGCGAACCAAATTGTTTTTTCCAATATCTCACTTATTAGTGCATAGAAATTGATGAAAATGGAACTAAACGATAGTTCATTAATATACTTAGCGAATCCATGCACAATTATTCGATATAATTGAACCAATGTAATAATATTCGTATTCCCCGATCATTTTAAATATTCCACGGTGAAATATGTTCGCAGTGGATATTTCACTTGTTCACCGGGAGTGTAAACGCGGCGATGGGCGGAATTGATGCGGAGTGGTGAATATAAATGTCATACAAACAACGGGTTGTTAAGAACCGGCCACCATACCAGAATTTTCTTCTTTTCCACATATAATATATATATATATATATATATATATATATATATATATATATATATATATATATATATATATATATATATATATATATATATATATATATATATATATATATATATATATATATATATATATATATATATATATATATATATA